>NW_015505514.1:166949-196912 GCF_001515645.1 Sinocyclocheilus grahami | reverse complement strand
TGTGGAAATCCTGAGGTAGTTCTGCACTGCTCTTTCTTAAGGCTCTTGTTCACATTGTTAGTAATCAAATCAGATCAGTGTGTTTACTTTCTGGTGTGTAGCTGCATTGGTTGCTGTAGTATTGGGTGTCAGTAAATGACTGAAGTTGTATATCCCGTTATTTTGAGAGGCCCTCACCACCATCACCGTGGCGTGTATCACATGGAAAGCTGAGCGTGTGATTGTATGTATTGGAAATCTAGGAAAATAGCTGTTGTCATCTAATTCTTACCCACTATGTCATGTGGTTTATGATGTCAAATATGCATGACTTAATAAATCATGGGGAAAAAACATGCATGAATATTTCTATGTATTTGCTGTTCACACTACATAAAACGGATCAGGTCTGAATCTGAATAGCCTTAGTGCCATTGACCATGATGAAGACCTGACTGGTCAAAATTTTGTGCAAACATTTTAGAGTGTTAATTTCAGTGTACTGACATTTGTTTCTTCTCTGTTTATTATTTGTTACTTTTTTGTCCTGCACCTGAACCCAATTTTAGGTCATTTGGATATGCACACCTTTTTGCACTGTTGACACTTAAACATTTAAATAAGATAAAATACAATTATATAGTATACACTAATTTTTTGTTTGTCCATAAATAAATACACACACTACCGTTCAAAAGTTTGGGATCAGTAAGATTTTTTTATGTGTTTTACAGTCTCTTCTGCTCATCGCGGCTGCATTTATTTGATCAGAAATACAGAAAAAATCAGTAATATTGTGAAATATTATTACAATTTAAAATAATTGTTTTCTATTTTAATATACTTTAAAATATAATTTATTCCTGTGATCAAAACTGAATTTTCAGCATCATGACTCCAGTCTTCAGTGTCACATGATCCTTTAGAAATCCTTCTAATACGCTGATTTATGATCAATATTGGAAACAATTTTGCTGCTTCATATTTTTTTTGGAACCTGTGATACTTTTTTCAGGATACTTTGATGAATAAAAAGTTAAAAAAGAACAGCATTTATTCAAAATAGAAATCTTTTGTAACAATATATACACTACTGTTCAAAAGTTTGGGTGAGTATTTTTTTTTCTTTTTTATGAAAGAAATTAATGCTTTTATTCAGCAAGAATGTGTTTAATTAATAAAAAGTGATAACGACTTATATTGTTAGAAAATAATTCTATTTTCTATTTTTATTTATATTTCTCCCCATTTAAAAAGTATTATATTATTATTTAAGGATTAAAAAAAATTAAGCATCTGTTCTGTTATGTAGTGTGAAGAGCAAACACATAGAAACATTTATAAAAAATAATTTATGAAGTCATTCATATTTGACATCATAAACATTTCAGTGTGCAGATTATTTTTCATCGTTTATTATTAGTTTAAATTGTGACTTATTCTGGCAGTTCATTAAACTACGCGCAGTGCTTCAAATGCATCATCCCAACAGAATTTGATTAAATCTGTATTTGATGTTGCATATTCAAGATTAAGCCTGAGATATTTAAAATCAACTTTGGTTTTGAACACACCCTATACTATGAATGTTAGCTTGAGAATTTGCTTTGCTTATATTCAAATGGATTATGCAACCCGTTTATGAATCTTTGTATGAACTAAAAAAAGAATGGGGGCATTTTATAATGATGTTCAAACCATCCATATACAGTGGGTATAGAAAAGTATCACCCCCCTTAAAAAGTAATCACATTTTGTTGCTTTGCTGCCTGAAATGAAGACGGACACAGTTTTTGTTTTATCCAGCTGTATTTACTCAGTGCAACTTATAACAACCAAGTGAAAGATATAACACCAACATGTTAGAACAAAATAAAAAAACAGAATCTCTGAGTTGGAAAAAGGATCACCCCCCTCTTAAAAATGACTTGTAAACTCAATCGTATATAGCTAATCATCTTCTCAATGGCACACAAAGCTGTAGGAATGTAGGAATGCTGTTATGTGGATGGTGAGCTCTATCGGATTTCCGCCAGACATATCGTTTGGTGTCAAGGCCAAAAAATTCAATATTAGTCTCATCTGCCTCAGAATCTTCAAGGTGCGTTTTGGCAAAGCTCAGTTGTGACTGCATGTGGCCTTTCTTGAGGAGTGTCTTTTTTCTTGCAACCCTCCAATACAAGCCACATTTTTGGAGAATTTGTGATATTGTTGTCACATGCACACAATGACCACTCTTTGTCATAAATTCCTGCAACTGCTTCAGAGTTGCTGTAGGCCTCTTGGTCGCCTCTCTGACCAGTTTCCTCCTGGCTCTTTCATCCGAGCAACGTCCTGATCCAGGGAGAGTCTGTGTGGTACCAAATACCTTCCACTTCTCAATAATAGACTTCACTGTGCTTTTAGGCATTGATAAAGCCTTTGAAATGTTTTTGTATCCATCTCGTGACTTGTTCCTGTCCACAACTTTATCCCGGAGATCTTTTGACAGTGCCGTGCCACACATAGTTGATGGTTTGCTTCAGCTGCACTACCAAGAACTGAAATGCTCCAGGAAAGCTCTTTTCATGCTGAGCTAATCAAAATGAGCACAGTTGAAAGTCAAATGGTTTTGTGTGCCATTGAGAAGGTAATTAATTGCACCTCAATAAGTTTACAAGTCATTTTTAGAAGGGGGTGATACTTTTTCCAACTCAGTGATTCTGTTTTTTAAAAAAAATTCTGACATGTTGGTGTTATATCTTTCACTGGGATGTTATAAGTTGCACTGAGAAAATAGTCAAGTCAAGTCACCTTTATTTGTATAGCGCTTTTAACAATACAGATTGTGTCAAAGCAACTGAACAGCATTAATTAGGAAAATAGTGTGTCAATAATGCAAAATGACAATCGTAAACACTCATTTTTCAGTTAAAGGCAGTTCATTATTGAATTCAGTGATCTCATCATCCAGCTCAGTTCAGTTTAAATACTGAGTAAAGGGGATGATTCTTTTCTGTACCCACTGTGTGTGTCACATTTTTATGCGGATTTCTTTTCTGACTGGACATAGGCCTAGTTCACATTATTTGCATGAACATGACATCTTAGCTTTTAGATTTAGCTTATGCAAAGCAAAAACAGGATGTTTTAATAATGGTCTGCGTATGGCTGCGTATGTGTATGAGAGCTGTGCTCTTGTTGGTCTGGAGGAGGTTTTTGTATTTATGAGGGTTAGTGATGTTATAGATGCTGGCTTTGTGTTGCAGGGTGTGTTTCTCTGCTCTCCTTCTGGTTAGAGCGGGTGGTGTACAACAATAACCCCCTTCATCATTACAGAGTTGCACTGATTTCTTGCCTCGGCTTGTGAACAATATTATAGGCACGGGCTTGGGGGAAAAGCCACTTACACTTCACTTTTCATTATTACAGTAAACGCACTATACTGTATATTCGGGATGATATTGTTGGTGATATTGTGATTGTTTTGATTTTCTAGGTCATGTCACTAGTTTTGTGGTCTTGTGCAACTCTCAAGGAAAATTTATAATTCAATGTGAACTACCTTAGTAATGTCTGTAGTAAAATCAGTGTTACAATTGTAACGTTTGATTCATTTGTTTGAGTCAGTTCAAACTGATTCAAGTATAGTTTAAACAATAATCTACTCTACTGCAAAAACGTCTCCGGTTACGTATGTAACCATGGTTCCCTGAGAAGGGAACGAGACACTGTGTCCTCTAGGGGTCGCTATGGGGGATGCCTCCTGCGTGACCGGTGTCTGAAGCATACATGTAAACGCACCAATGCTATTGGCCGGCGACAGCCTATGACACCGGCACGACCACAGTATAAAAGTGCGCCAGGAGAACACGTCATCCGCTTCTTTGTCTGAAGCTTATGTCCAAAGCATAGCGAGGAGACTAGAGGACGCAGTGTCTCGTTCCCTTCTCAGGGAACCATGGTTAAGGCTGATTTATACTTCTGCGTCAGACCTACGCCGTAGGCTATGCATCAGTTTTCATTTATACTTCTGCGTCGTTGTCCGCGTCAACGTGCAGTACACATGCAAACCGCTAGTCTGCAGTGTCCACGGGCATGTTGCTGGTGTAACCCGCAGTACCACGGCAAAAGCCGAAGAAGAAGCGGCTCATTATTTAAAACTAGGGATGGGCCATACCACTTATTTTGTTTTCGATACGATACCGATATTTTTCAAGGCAGTATCGTCGATATCGATACCGATTCGATACTTCTGCACTAAACTTTTAAATGATGAAATGTATTAAATTATGAAATTACTAAGAGTAAAATGGGTAATAATAAGCACTTCCCATCCCTATTTAAAACTACAAAAAGGAGACAACAACGGAACAGGAGATGATGGCATTCTTTCAATCTGCACAAGGACTTGTACCACGGCAGATCAACACTGTTTGCTGCGGACAACTACTGATGTATAATGCTATGTAGTATAATAAATGATAAGACACTTGTTCTTTGCTTTGTTTTATTTTATATAAGAAGGTGTAACATTAAAATATATTAAAGTGCACATAAACGTACACAAAACTCAAGTACATATGGAGGGAGGGCTTCTTGCAGACTAATCACAGCGCTTGCGGTCTGCGTAGAATTGACGCGCTGTTAGATTTTTGGAGAGGTGCACGTCAGGCTATGGCGTATGGGTGTGCGTCTATGCGTAAGCTACAGCGTAGGTCCGATGCAGAAGTATAAATCTGCCTTTACATACGTAACCTGAGGCGTTCCCTTCTGAGGGAACTTAGAACTGCGTCCACTATGGGGAATGGTATACCCACGCTGCCATGTTGAGGGGAGTGCATGTATCAACTCAACCACATCAGAGGAGCTGCCCCTAGGACGTTTCTGATGGCTGTTAGTGATATGAACCCCTACGGCCAAAAGGCCCGAGCTGTGCCAAAAAACTTACCTGTAAGGGATGGCTTACGAAAAACCCGAGCCCAGGGCAAAGCTCAAGGCTTGGAATCATAAAAAAGGATTCCTTTAAGGGGATACAGCCAAGAACCAGGGCTGGCAAAACCCATATCCTGGCCTGTAACACAGGGACTACTTCCCGCTCTGAGAGTCATAAGATACCCAGGGGACTTAGTAGCAACACCCTGTCTACAAAGTGTGTACACGGAGAGTGGGGCCCAAGGTAAAACCAGGACCAGAACCAACTTCGAGAAAGGGGACGGAGGTCAGCATCACACCACCCTTACCCAACAAGGGTTTTTTAAAAAGGTGCACAAAGACTAGCGTGCACACCTGCCATGAATATGGACTAGAAAAAAGTTTGAAAAAACTGAAAAGCACTTACTATAGATATGGATTTAGAAATACCGTTACTAAGCCACAGCAACCACACTCAGGATGGAGCGGTGTGCTCATAGAAACCCCTCGGAAAAAGAGGGAGCACTGACAAAGGAGGCTTCTCGACGAAGCCTACCAACTCCGAGTCGAAGTCCAGCCAGCACGGGGTTTACAAGCTATCAGGATCCTGCCAGTCAGTCTGTCTCCCCCGGACCTTCAGTAAGTAGTTCTATGAGACACAGAAACTAAACGGAACATCATTGGTCCAGCCAGAGACTGTAATGCCGGTTGCATGGAGGTTCTTACCATGATTAGGGTAGGAAAGGGTTAACAGGGGAATTGGGGGAGGAAGACGAGGGTAGATGTAAATACCTTAAGAGAGAGATCCATCCCGGTTTGGACGAGAGTGTTGGGAACGCCTCGTCTGGATCACCTCCAACTCCGAGTCGAAGTCCAGCCAGCACGGGGTTTACAAGCTATCAGGATCCTGCCAGTCAGTCTGTCTCCCCCGGACCTTCAGTAAGTAGTTCTATGAGACACAGAAACTAAACGGAACATCATTGGTCCAGCCAGAGACTGTAATGCCGGTTGCATGGAGGTTCTTACCATGATTAGGGTAGGAAAGGGTTAACAGGGGAATTGGGGGAGGAAGACGAGGGTAGATGTAAATACCTTAAGAGAGAGATCCATCCCGGTTTGGACGAGAGTGTTGGGAACGCCTCGTCTGGATCACCTCCCTCAGGTCTTGCCTCTGACCCCTCGACTCGCGCCGCCTTCTAGACCTGCCCGCAGGCGAAGGAGGGGCACGAGCCGCGACACTAGCCTTCTGAACCTGTCTTTGGTCCTTAGACCAAGACGGGCCAGGACCCCTTTGTTTAGGCTGAGACCTGGGCCTTCGTGGGATGAAAAACTTTAAAGCAGCTGAGCGCACCCTCGCCTCCTTAAACTTCTCGACAACTGTCTTGATGGAAGTGCCGATAAGTTCAGAAGGAGAGGCGCATCAAGGAGAAAGCCTCTCTCTTTCGCCCCAATGTCAGCCAGGTTCACCCACAGATGTCTCTACGTTACCACCATAGCCGCCATAGATCTGCCCATGGCAGTAGCGGTCTGTTTGGGGGCACGGAGAGCGAGATCCGTAGTGCGGCGCAGCTCAGACACTTATTCAGGGGAAAGACCTTGACCTGTATCCAGGTCTTTCAGCAGGTCAGCCTGGAAGACTTGCAAAATTGCCATGGTATGCAACAAAGCCGCCGCCTGACCTGCTGCTGCGTATGCCCTGCCATTCAGACGAGATGTCATTTGAAGGGCTCTGGATGGCAAGGAGGGAGTCTTAAGAGAGGATGTCTCTCCCATAGCGAGATAGCAGGCTAGCGTCTCTATCTTTTATAAAGATAAATATTCTGCCCTAAAAAGGCAAAACACAGTAACCTTTTTCAGGTTTTTTTTAAATTTACATTTGGTGTTATAAAAATATAGTAATGTATATTTGTGTATAGTAATGACGAAATATAGTTTAATGCTTTTTGTGAAAAAAAATCAACAAATTTTTAGCTAGAAGTCGACATTGAAAAACCTACTCAAACGTTTGTGGTCGGTAAGATTTATTTATTTATTTTTAAAGTAATTAATAATTGTATACAGCTAGGATGCATCATGTTGATCAAAAGTGACTTTTACATTGTTAAAAAAATCTGTTTCAAATAAATGCTGTTTTTTTTTGAACATCATATTCATCAAAGAATCCTGAAAAACAAAATGTATCACAGTTTCCACAGAAAAATTAAGCAGCACAACTCTTTTCAACATAATAAGAAATGCTTCTTGGTCATCAAATCAATAGAATGATTTCTGGACGATCATGTGACACTGAAGACTGGAGGAATGGCTGCTGAAAATTCAACTTTGCATCACAAGAATAAATGACCTGGTTTTCTATTTTAATATATTTTCAAATGTATTTCAAATTGTAGTAATATTTCAAAATGTGCTGTATTTTGGAGTCAAATCAGTACAGTCTTGGTGAGCAAAAGAGACTTACAATATACGTAAAATTATTATTTTTTCTTAATCCGCCCCAGTTCTTGGAACACTAACCATATCACCACAACTGTTAAACTGCAGGTTAAAAGTTCTACCTTACTAGCTCTCTCTCTCTCTCTGTGTCTCACTCCCATTTTCAGTCTCTCTCTTCCAGTTGGCTGTCTCAGAGCCAGTTATTCATCCACAGAGTGAGTCAGGGTGGGAGGGACCAGGAGGCCAGCCGTACCAGTCACACCGTCATTTCTCTAAAACACACACACACACACACACTTATCCCCTGTCTCTTTCCTTCCACTTCTCTTTTCCTGCCCTCTCTCTCTCTCTTCACTACCGCTGTCCTGGTTTCTTTCTCTATCAGCATTGAGAGGGGCAGACACTGAAAGAGAAGAGAAGAGTCGGGCTGCTGGCACTGATCAGGACTCTCAGAGGAAGCAGGAGGTTACAAGGTGAGCCGCTGGTTTAGATTAGACTTTTTCCGTTACTACTTTTCCTACGCAGACTGTAGTCGTTCAGTACTTTCAGTTACAATAAAGTGGAGCCATCGCAAACGGTTTTCATGCCATGATACTTCTCTTCCTTTTGGTTATTGTTAACTCTAAACATGTTCCTTTTTTTCTGCGCATGATTCTCTCGCAGGATGTGTGACCCCACCCTGTACCGTTCACTCTGCGAGCGAGCTGTCGCGTCTTAAAACTTCCTCTAATGCCCGTAAATGGACGTGTTAGTCTGAAGTGCACTTGTTTTGGAGTGGTAATTGAGTGATTTGTGCCGTGTCTCTTTGCTGTCTAGGGAAGGTAAGACAGATTATGGAGTTATTAGTGATTTTTCTGCTGTCTTCAGATGTGTTTTTCTGCCTGTGGCTTTTGACCTGATGGTTTCTGGTCACATGACAGGCGGACTGAGAGCAGGGTGGTTCCCCGTCTCTTTTACGCCTGCCCGCTAATTCTCACAGAGCAGCCTTAAAGGGCCGGATATGGGTTTATGTTTTCCTTATGTTGCGAGATGGAGAGAGTGGGGGAAGTGTGCTTGAGTAAGTGAGCGCTCGGATCCTAAACGCTAACATAGGGTGATTTTGTTTTTGCATTTGAAAAGGTTTGATGAGGATGTTGTTACCATAAATGGCCATTGTGTTGGTCTCTCTTTCCTGTCTTATCTTTAGAGACCAGAGCTGATGTTGGGGTTCAGATTTCACTCAGTGACTAGTTAACTGTAATCTGATTTAGTTCAGGTTCAGTACAGAATGACAGTGAGGTTGAGACTTTGAACGACGCTGGTCATTTCTCCTTTAAAGTCAAGTGCTTTCTGGTGAAAGCCTTTAGGAATGTTTCTGGGTCATATTTCGAAATAATGAAATATGCCTTTAAAAATTAGCCTATTTTAGGGGCATTAAGATTTTTTTTATCATTATTTGCATGAAAATGAAACACTTTTCCTTGAAGTTCTCTTTACCGTAATGTACAAATCTCATTACCAGTACTATTATGCTGAGAATTTGTCTTTTTAAACAAAATTTTTAAATAAGACAAGATAAAATATTGTATTAGTATAGTAGTTTTATTGTAATGTAAAAAAAACAACACACCGAATAATCACTGATTAGCAGTGTTACAAGTAACGCGAGTTACGTAATCAGATTACTTTTTTCAAGTAACTAGTAAAGTAACGCATTACTTTTTAATTTACAAGAGAATATCTGAGTTACTTTTTCAAATAAGTAATAACGCAAGTTGCTTTTTTTTCCAATTTATTGACTGACAGCTCTCCTGTGCCCATGTTGAGAGAAATCAGATGTTACAGTAGTTCTAAAATAAATATGAATATGCATTAATTCATCTCACTCACAAAAAAAAACACACAGATTCAGTATTCCTCAAAATTAATAAAAATAATTTTTTCAAGTAACTAGTAAAGTAACGCATTACTTTTTAATTTACAAGAGAATATCGGAGTTACTTTTTCAAATAAGTAATAACGCAAGTTGCTTTTTTTTCCAATTTATTGACTGACAGCTCTCCTGTGCCCATGTTGAGAGAAATCAGATGTTACAGTAGTTCTAAAATAAATATGAATATGCATTAATTCATCTCACTCACAAAAAAAAACACACAGATTCAGTATTCCTCAAAATTAATAAAAATAATGCAACTCAGAATATGACGCAAACCTGCAATAATTAAATGTTAAACAACACAAATATGCTTTATGTATTTAATCCCATTCTATTAACCAATGTCTTTGCTTCTGGCCTTCGATGATCCAGTTCAACCGTACTAATAAGCACAAGTTACTCTAGACAAACATCTGTGTGTCTTTGTTTATTGCTGAAGTGTGTTGAAATGTCTTCTTCTGCGTTCTACTGTACGGACGTAAAGCTACTTTCCCTTCAGCCTGAGGCTTATTCATTTCACTTTTGCTGTGAAAAGGCTTTTATATTTGCCAAAAATAGAACTTTTTTATTTTAAAAACAAACAAGCAAGCCCTGTCCAGATTTTAAAAGTAACGCAAAAGTAACGTAACGCATTACTTTCCATAAAAAGTAACGGAATTAGTTACTTTTTAATGGAGTAACGCAATATTGTAATGCATTACTTTTAAAAGTAACTTTCCCCAACACTGCTGATTAGTAATGTGAATTACAGAAAAATGTAGAAACTTATTAAAATTAATGAAAATGTGACAAGGAAATGTGACTTTGATTTTTAATTTGTCATGACAGTGCTAATCGAAAAATAAAAAGATAAGAATAGAGTTAATTTTCTTAAAGGAAATGTATTTATATGAAATAAATAAACAAATAAACATTATTTATTCATTTATTTCATCATTATTCATTACATTTTTTATTTATTTAATTTTATGCATTTTTTGGAGTAAATTATCAACTGGACATGGTTTTATATACTGTATATAATGTATATAACTTACCTAACCTATACATTTATATTTGGAATCATTAAAAATAATGTTTTTATACCTTATTAAAACATTTACATCCATTTGCCAAATAATCACTTTGTCATGTTTACTGGGTATTGCTGTAGATGTTTTTACTCCAGTAATACCAAAGTCCTTTTAATAAGTCATTTCACTCGGTGGCCATCTTTGAAACGCCTCTCGTCATGCAAGTGCAGCCCCTATCTCTTTAAATGGGGAAACATCAAATTCTCCAAAATGGTTTGCCAAGCTTACGATTAAATTTCATATTTAAAATCACCAATGAAATCTGACAACAACTGTCTCATAATTGTTTTCTTTTGCTCAAATAGCATTAAAAAAACGCTTATTTTTCAGGCTAGACCAGCCAATGCGCAGTCAGAAGTGCATGTCTCCTAACGCTGACTGTTTCTATAGCAACCAGGACTTTTAACGGTAGCTGCAGTGACGCGATGACTTTACCGATTAGCGATTGGCTCTTTTATTCCGAAGGCGGGGCTTCCTTTGATAGAGCGGCCATATTGAGTGTTGCATTTTACCCAATTCAAAACTATACGAGTGACACGTCTTGGGTATTCTATAGTCTTAGAACTTGTAGTTTCACCTGAAGACACATTCACACCTTTCGTAGAATTGTGTGTTTGTGTTCAAAACAGACCTCTTAAACTCACCGCCTGTTTCTTGTGTAAATGAGAGGTTTAACCTTGAAGTTTACTAACATTGTGGCCACTCATAGTATTGTCATTATGAAGTATGCACCCTTCCCAAGAAAATATTTGCGTCAAGTTTCATCAGGTGCATCATCCATAAGGAAATCCAAAAACAATCCACCGGGACATAAACGGCAATTAGACCCAGCCCAGGAAAAGCTCTTTTGTGTGTCTAGATGTGGCTTCCATGAGTTTCCACTGTTAGAGTATTTAGTTGCTGAGGCATGCGTTCCATCAGCCATGCCAAAACCTCACAATACAGCCACTGACAATCCTGAGACGTCTTACAGATGCCTCTCCTATCTCACACAATTTGATTTCCCCCACACTGGCAACCGGGATCAGACACTGCTTGTGTTCAGTTTTTTTTTCTTTCCTATGCTGAGGGGTCTAAACGTTCAAGCAGGGTTGCCATTTGATTTCTAAATTGTCCGCGTTTGACTTTGTTTTCCTACTGGCATGCTCTCTACAGTCATTCTTTATATGTACATGTATTTGCATTGCTTTGACCATTTCCTATAGATCCCGCCTTCTCACACGCCACGATTGGTCGATTGTGTCCAATGCCTGCACATTATTGGTCAGACTACATTTTAGTCATTACCTTCAGCAAATATGAAAACGATAAGAAAACAACCCCAAAAGCATAGCACAACTTAATAAAACGTAATTTATAGCACGCCTCCCATCCAATAAATCCAATTATTAATTGATTATAATCCGATTATCCAAAAAATCCAGTTTTATGACGAAATTCAAAGAATAAACACCATTTTGGCACTCTTTAATATGGCGTGACAGATCGCTGTAGCACCTCAGTTCAAGCGGCATGTGAACGATCATCTCTTCATATTTACTACCAGTTACAGCACAAAATAAACACGAATGAACATCAGAAGATATGTTGAAAGAAACAGGATAAAATTCAAAATTGAATTGAATCACAAGCTTGTGAATTGAAATTTGTCTCAATACCCAGCCCTAGGCGCTTCATGTGTTTTGCACAAGGATGATGTTACCACGTTCTGAGTACAAAAACCAGTTTGGACCATATTCCGTTCCTCCTGGGGCATCTGATCTTTAACTGATCTTCCTCAGAACGAGATTGCAGAAGTTCATTTGATGGACTGAATGTTCGAAATCTGTCACACTGGGCTGAATGAAGGCTTGTTCCGGTGACAAACGCACACTCTGAGATAAGAAACTCGTTGAAATCGCTGATTTCAGATGCTTATGAGAACTTTTTTGTGTGTGTGAACTTTACAGCAAAGTCTGAAAGGAAGGAATATTTCAATAAAGGTCGGTCAGTTCACATGCATTTGTGTGTACGTACATTCAATCTGCGTTTCCTTTTCCAAACTCAGTGTTGCACTAATCTTATCTCAGGTCTTCAAACATCGCAGGTCAATATGATGCAGTAGTTTAAATTCTTCGATTTTACTCACAAAGCAAAGGAATGTTATCATCTTTTTAGTCACACCCACTCCTAGAAGCGATAGTGACCAGAAAGTGGTTTAACCTGAAGGTCGTAGCACATTTTCTGTGAACGTCTGTGTGTGACGAAACATTGTCCATTACTCCAATCAGCATCTGTAGAAACGCTCTATCACTACCATCTCAAAAGACATCTGTGTGCCCCAGTCAAGGGATCTACAGAGAATATGTGATAGAACATGTCTGGGTATGTCAGTTTTCACTCTGAAGCGTTGTTGGGTGCTATTTAAGAAGTTTCCACCTCTGCTTTAGAGCAGATGTTGTGCAGCAGCGAGACAGAGCTGTTTGTTCATGTGAGTCCTTGGAAGGTAAAGGATTTATTGACCTTTTATTTATTGCCCCCTCTTACTGTTAGATGAGGTCTCACCTTTAGATTGAAGTCATTATTTGGACCAATTTGGAGAGACAGTCAGTCTGTGTATGTATGTTATCAGAAGGACAATGGCGTCAGTGGCTCATATATTTCCCAGCTGATACGGGCACATCATTGTATCTCTAGGTTGTAAATGAGTAATTTACGGCTAATCTTATCTAAATATACGGTTATGAAAATTGTGTTCTACATAACTACTGAATGGGTCTGTGTATTAAATTTGACCCCTAAAGTAGCGTTTAGTCTTAGCTTTGAGTGTTTGTCTTTGAAGTTTTATTTAGCTATTGTTATAATATTATTTTTCATATGTAGTTTATATAAAAAAAATAAAAATATATATATATATTAGTGCTGAAAAACGATTCTGGTATCGGTCCTGAAATAAATGTATAATATGCAGTCTAGTGGGCAACTGATTTGACTTATTTTTCCTAACGGCTGATAGCCTTGTATTAGTTATAACAGGAAGGCACACTTGACACCTAATTGCCAAAATCGCTGTTTTAATTTTAAAATGGGCCAGTTTGTTTGTCAAAAAAATCTCCCTGTCATTTTCCACCAAAAATAAAAGCTGTATGATTTAATAATTGAAAGCAGAGAAAGTAAGACGTTTAAGAATATTTTATTAAATACTTGTTGTTGTTTTTGTACAATTGTATTTTGAAAGTACAAGTGTAATATTTGTTGCATTTTTATAATTTAATAATTGTGTTATTTTAACATTATTATTAGAACAAGTGACAATGTGGTCTGAGACAACTGAAGTAAAAATTGTTTATTTTATTATTAACTACATAGAGTCTAGAGTGAGTTTTTCCCTATTTCTTCTTGTATTAGTTATAACAGGAAGGCACACTTGACACCTAATTGCCAAAATCGCTTTTAATTTTAAAATGGGCCAGTTTGTTTGTCAAAAAAATCTCCCTGTCATTTTCCACCAAAAATTAAAGCTGTATGATTTAATAATTGAAAGCAGAGAAAGTAAGACGTTTAAGAATATTTTATTAAATACTTGTTGTTGTTTTTGTACAATTGTATTATGAAAGTACAAGTGTAATATTTGTTGCATTTTTATAATTTAATAATTGTGTTATTTTAACATTATTATTAGAACAAGTGACAATGTGGTCTGAGACAACTGAAGTAAAAATTGTTTATTTTATTATTAACTACATAAAGAAATAGGGAAAAACTCACTCTAGACTCTAAGATAAAACCAATCTGGATTTTAAAACGTTTTAATTTTTTATTCCTGATGAGTTTCCATCTCTGGTATGCACAATACAGTTTGATAAATGTAGCTAAAAACTAGCTAACTATGAAAATATCTGCATGTTCAGCAAGAACCGTTTCTCGGCCATAATATTAGCTGTCATGAAAGTGCAAACTGGCTGTAGTAGAAGCAACAAAGTTATTGAAGTCTTATGAGTTGTGGTTTGACACATTTCAGAACGCAATGCAACTTGCTTCTGTAGCTAGAGGTGTTAGTATTTTAACTGATGCAAGGAAGCTAAAAATGCAGCTGCTAAATATAACCTCAAAATGTTGGCCGATTAATTGACCTGGTCGATATATTTCTCCATCATTAATTCATAACGTAGTCAAATCTGTTTTTGCCGAACCTGTTGTCAATTATAATATATGGCTTAAGTGTATTAGATTTATTTAGTGAAATCTCTATATGTGTTAAAAAAAGAGCTGGGTTTTTGTGTTTCTCTCTCTTTCTAGACCCTCGTTTGAAGGATTACCTTCTAATGGGGAGTCCAGTCAGTATGTCTGCTATTCTACTTGCTTATCTTTTCTTCGCACTGTACGCTGGCCCTAAGTTTATGGCCAACCGCAAACCCTTCCAGCTGAAAGAAGCGATGATCATCTACAACCTGTCCTTGGTTGGCCTGTCTGCATATATCGTATATGAGGTGAGCGTCAGGAGATGTTGGTTCTGTTAGGTGGCGTGATCTGGGATGTGTTTGAACTTGAATGCACGTGTTTGTTTGCCTGCGTTGACTCAGAGGGAGGTGTGTTATATATATATATATATATATATTTAGCATTATTGAGACACCATTCTGGTTTTGAGTTGCTCCTCAAAAGCAGTTCCTGAAGATAACTTCATATACTAATGGTCTTTACTTGACGTGTAGTTCTTCATGTCGGGGTGGGCGACGGGATACACGTGGAGATGTGACCCATGTGATTATTCAAACAGCCCTCAAGGACTCCGAGTAAGATTTGCTTTCCATTTCCTCGAATACACTCAAAGATTACTGTGCACAAATAATCACATTAAGAATCCAATTCTGTGTCTTTTTACGTTTCCAGATGACAAGAGTTGCCTGGTTATTCCTGTTTTCAAAGTTCATTGAGCTTATGGATACGGTAAGATTTGATAAACGGCTGATTTGAAAGCAGATTGGTTCATGAAGTGATGAACTGCTGTGGTCTTGTTCAGGTGTTCTTTGTGCTGCGTAAGAAACACGGTCAGATCACCTTCCTGCACATCTTCCACCATTCCTTCATGCCCTGGACGTGGTGGTGGGGCGTGAGCTACGCACCAGGTGAGTGGGTCCCGGTCAGTCAGCAGGTGTTTCCATGATCGGCACGTGTGCTTTCAGTGACGTGAGCCGGTTAATGGACCCTGACAAATTTCTGTCCTGGTCAGATATGGTTTTGCTGTTCCACAAGCCAAGAGATTTTGCATGTGCTGATGCTTCTTGTATATAAAGCTCTCGGTGTTGTTGTTAAACTGCCTACAGCATAGAGCTGGGCAATATGTCCAAAAACATTATGATCATGACATTTTTTTCCCATATACAGTATAAATATTTATAATGTTATTTAACATTTTTTATTATTTATTAATAGTTTTTATATTTATAAAAATATTTCAAATTAATTTTCCATTATTGGGGAAGGTAGTGGTTTCCACATGTTTGTTAGAACTTGAGAATGTAAAGGTAACTTATTTGTTCACAATTAAACTCAACAGAGTAAGATGCCTTTTAATTTGGTATATTTTTTAAGATTCTGTTTTATGATTTAATACAAATTTTGCATAAAACTGATGTCTGATGAAATTGATCAAAGTTCGAAAAACTTAAGCGTTTAAAAAAAAATAAAATTATCAAATGAAAATATAAATATCAAATGAAATATTTAATAATTTCCGGAAAAAAAACAGCATTTTTATTTTTGTCAAATAAGATGCTGCACAACGGAACTGTATGCATTTAGCATGAATGAAAAAAATATATTGGTTGTATGATATTAACAATAATATTACTGTAAGAATTACATTTTAGTTTAAAATAGTAATATATATGTCTTGTCATAACTTCTTTAAGCCGAACTTTCATTTTGTCAGTTTGAGATTCAGTGTGTTTGATGGTAGTTTTTCTCAAATGAAACGGTGTAAAGCTGGTGAAGTGACTCTCGGAGCAGCTCTGGAGATGAAGTTAACGTGTTCATGTCTCATATATCGAGATGCAGATGCTGAAAACAGTAGTTTGTGTAGTAGATGAAACTACGCCACTCATTCACCCAGAGACATGCAGACTTATTAGTGACATGCATCGACTGTTGCATTTATTTCTGCTGTTAGATTAATCTATATAGAGTACAAATGTCCAGAGCTTATCATCATTAATGACAAACTTTATAGCTATCTTGATATGATATAGTTTATCATCACATCTGACTTTGAGGCCTCACTGCAATGTTTCTTGCAGGTGGAATGGGCTCCTTCCATGCCATGATCAACTCCTGTGTCCATGTGATCATGTACTTCTACTACGGCCTTTCTGCTGCAGGACCTCGCTTCCAGAAGTTCCTCTGGTGGAAGAAATATATGACTGCAATTCAGCTGGTATGTTCATTTGATTTGTAGAGCAGTGTAAATCTCACCTATGAAAATGTTAAAGGGATTGTTCAACCAAAAATATGATATTGACTCACCCTCATGTTGTTAGAAATCCATTTTCTGTTATGCAAAACACCCAAATGAACAATCTTCAGAATACAGTGACTCTTTTAAGTGACCATTGCTGTCGGGCTCCATATTTCTATATTTATTGATATATATATAATTTTTTTTGGTGGTTTTTTTCAGTTTTGGTCCATTCATTTATTCAACCAGTGAACTATATTTCAAGGCTTCTGAAGTTGAGAAACAAATTGAAATTTAAGTCGTTATTCATAAACAATAAAACACTCAAGTGAGCTATAAACCCCAAAAACTTAAAGATTGGTCTTAAATGTTGGTCTTTATTAATAATTTATTCATATAATACATATGTATTTTACTACACAATTAATTTATATGTAAATATTATATATATATGATTATTAAATAGAATTAAATTGGTGTATATATATATATAATTATGAATTTAATTGAATAGTGTGCGGGTGGGTGGGGATTTGTGTGTGTGTATGTGTATATATATTTATTTATATTTAGTAATAATTAAAGAGCTGTGTATTCCAGACACTCTGACTTTCTTACTCTTTTCTACAGATTCAGTTTGTGTTAGTGTCTCTTCACGTAACCCAGTGGTACTTCATGGAGAGCTGCGACTACCAGGTGCCTCTGTTCATCCACCTCATCTGGATGTATGGGACCTTCTTCTTCGTGCTGTTCTCTAACTTCTGGTACCAGGCGTATGTGAAGGGCAAGAGGCTACCGAAGAACACCGAACAGCGCACCCAGAACGGCACGGCCAACGGATCCAGCGCAGTCGCCAACGGCTCGTCGGTTTCAAACGGCCACGGAGTGCATGAAAATGGCCTGAGCAATGGGAAGAAACACCACGAGAACGGAAGCACTCTCAACGGCAAGATGAAGAAATCCTGAGAGCTCAGGAAGAGAAGACCCAAAACAGATGACCAGGAGAACCTTCACGAAGCACTATGGAGTCCAAAGAATGTTTTGGGACTTTTCGTTTTCAACAATTTTTTTTTTTTTTTATATATATGTACATTGCGTAAGTACATGGGGATATGAATGTATTTGACCCCGTTTGTATTTTTTTTTTTTTTGTCAAATTAATCTAAAGAATACTTGTTGAGCACAATGTATGAAGAGAAGAGGAAGAGTACTAACTGGATCCATCCTCCGCTGATGTTGCTCATGACATTCATCTCAACAGAATGAATTCACAAATGGGCACACACACACCTGTGTGTTTCATACATCCCCCCCCAAAGCAGACTCTGTAAAGTCAACATCAGTAAACTTGAATTACACCTGTAAATAGTTGGACATTATAAACTAACGCGATTGATACGGTAAAAAAATTGTTACTCTTGAATTAAATACAAAAAAATAAATTCAATTTTAAAATACACAGTTCTCTGTTTATTTCACATAAGTTATGCGGTTTGATGGCACATTGTAGTTCCTTATTGAATAAAATCAGTGCAAGTCATTTGACCTACAATTCCAGCTGACATTCCAATGTTATTTGGTATCTCTAATGCAAATGCTTGACATATTAAAATATGTTTTTAATCTAAAAGAATGCAAGAGTACAGTTTTGCATTTGTCATCTAGAGTATGCACAGCATGGTGAATGTAAACAAAAAGTCCTTTCAGTTCCTGAAAAGCAAACGAGGAAGACCAGATGAGCAAGCATACTACGCCGTGTGTGTGAGGGAGAAAAGAAGGCCAGAAGAAAGTTCAACAAGGTCGCGGAGGAACAAATGACTTTGAGCTCACAGTGCACAAGAGTTTGTGCGTATAATTTGCGCTCCTATTTATCCAAGCATCGCCTTTGTTTGGCTGAATTCCTAGCGCTTTTTTTTCCAGGCAGGTGTGCGTAAATGTAGAGCAGAGGTCAGGGCGCTCCTCTCGGCAAGCTGGGAGAATAGGGCGTTGCATGGGATTTGTACAGTGACTCATGAGGAAGTCATCCTCATGCCTCTATCAGGAAGTACAACAGCGATCGCCATGGCTACAATGAGTTCTACATGTGGAAGACTAGAAGAAACGGAGTCTCCAAAATCACGTCATGCTAATAAATCCCATTCGCTCACTTTGGTCCTCATTCATCAGTACTGGTCAGCATGTTTCAGGCCTTAAGTTTCAAATCCTGTCAAGGTCTACAGAGGGAGTCCAGACTACAGTACAAACTACATACAGCTACTTCAATTTGTCACAGATGAACCGCTGGCGATGACTAGAGGTCGACCGATAATGGGTTTTGCTGGTACCAGTACCTAAGAAATCAAAATATTGAAAACATTAACATTTAAGCTAATTTAAAGAGATAGTTCACCCAAGAATGAAAAGTAGCCCATGATGTACTCAGCCTCATGCCATCCTAGGTGTGTGTGACTTTCTTCTTTCAGACGAATACAATCGGAGTAATATTAAAAAATCTCCTGGCTTTTTCACGCTTTAGAATGGCAGAGAATGGGGGTTGAGATTTTGAAGCCCAAACCAAGTGCATCCATCCATCATAAAAGTGCTCCACTCGGCTCTGGGGTTCAATAAAGGCCTTCTGAAGTGAGGCAATGCGCTTGCGTAAGAAAAACATCCATATTTACAACTTTATAAACCATAATCTCTAGCTTCCGCTAACTGTCGTACGCGTGCGTGTTCATGAGAGAGTGGCATTCCAGGACCCATTTAAACTGCAATATTTAATTAATTCCAGTGGATGACGGAGGCATAGCATAAGCTCCGGTGAGAATATGTTAAGTCTCCTCTTGGCTTATTTTGAAATCCTCCGATATTTTTCTTTACAAATCCTCGTTTTGTACTTCTAATTCGTGAGCGGTGTTTTGTTTTGCTCTCTCTGCGCATCCGCGTTCATCACTTGGAAGAGCGAGGACATTTTTAAATATAATATTCATCTGAAATACAGTCATATACACCTAGGATAGGAGTAAATTATGGGGTAATTTTCATTTTTGGGTGAACTATCCCCTTTAAATCTTGTGAATGTGTAACTTTAACTAGTATAATTACTGACTCGTCAAAGTCAGTACTGCATTTCAGAAGGTTAAGTTAATGTAAGAGTTAATTTCAAACCCATATCATATCCTGAGGCAGGCTCTGTTTTGAGTGTAGTTGCTGCACAACAAACCAAGCAGGCTTTCACAGCTAGAGGCTTTGGTCGATCTCTAGAACAACTGGAAGCTTGTTTCTACCTCAGAGTTAAAAATAAAAAAATAGTTCAGAGGAAAATCACATTGGGATATGTATTTACCATTACAAGTAAGTCGTAACTGTGAGATATAAATTAAGAGAAATATCTATTACAAGAAATAAAGTAACGTTGAAATGGTGGAAATAAAGTTGCAATTATGAGTAATAAAAAGTATAAAATTATAAGATATGAACTGCAGTCACAATTATGATAAATGGTCATGAGAAATATTGCATATACTGAAAATCTCAGTTATGAGATATAAAGTTGCAATTACAAGTAATACCATAAACGTGGCCTAGTGGTTAGAGAGTCTTGACTAACCCAAGAGTCATGGGTTTGAGTCTCGGTACCGGCAGGGATTGTAGGTGGGGGGAGTGAATGACCAGTGCTCTCTTCCACCCCCAATACACAAACGCATCAATTCACTTTAAAAGTGAGGCCCTTGAGCAAGGCACCGAACCCCCAACTGCTCCCCGGGAGCCGCAAAATGTATATATAAAAAAAAACACTGCACCGGGTGTGTGTGCACTTGGATGGGATAAATGCAGAGCATAAACTCCAAGTATGGGACACCATACTTGGCCACATGTCAAGTCCTTTCCAAACTCAGAAATGGGCTTCCATAAATGTTAATTTTTGCCATTATTCAATAGTTACGAAAGCTGTTACTGGTGTCAACTGATCAGCAAATATCGTATATCGGTCGGCCTCTAGTGCTGACTGAGAAATGTTAGTAGTTTTTAAAGTCATTTGATGCTGTAACCCCAGACCCTGTCACAGTGAGCAGTAGGGAATCGACTAAACTACTAAAATAAGCTGCCCGATGGGGACGTCTACTACATTCAACTCTCAAATGCTACTGAACTCAAAGGTTTTGCTCATGTGCACAAATGAGTACTTGAGTAAAATTAATGTATATGAGTACTTTTAAAATTGTACCAATATATTTTAGTTAAAAAATTATGATTATTATTATGGTCATCATTGGTTAATTACTTCTGTGTCAAATAACTCATTACAATGGGGGAAAAATAATCTGTGGCACAACAGCTGTGGACAAAATGATCACTGTCTCACCTTCTGGCCGTCCAGGGTGACCCTCAGTGCCAGTTTGGTCATGCCATCCTCCTTCAGCAAACACAGAGACTGACACAGTGCCAGGCAGAACGCCCGCGCAAGACGCTCGGTTAGACGGTTATGACTGGTGTGGTTAAGACCATTTGGATGCTGGTCTTTAAGAAAATAAAACACCTGTGAAGAAAGCCCAAATGTGAATTAACTGGTTGTTGAAAGTGGTTTTTAAAAGCATTCTTCAGGAAACGAAATTCTATCACATTTAGATAAAACCATTAAGATGCAGCGAGCTCTTAATTCATAACCATAAATCAAAATAAAGCCATTTATCAACATTTACTCTCTATACTTTCCATATTTTCACCTCTATACCACTCTGATTTGATTCTAAAATAAGCCGCAAGGCAATGCTAGGGGATCGGAGGAAAAGTTGTGAGAAATGTGTGGGGAAAAATATACAAATAATATTATATATAATATTTTAAATGTATTTTTATATTATTTACATAATTATATTTTATGTTAATATTTATTAAATATTAACTAGACAATATTTTTTTCATCTATTTTTTAACAAATTAGTAATTTTACACATTTTCATTTTTCACATTTTCATAGTTTTTTATTCATATGTAATATTTAAAAAACATATAGCTGCTTTTTATATTTTAGGATGGGACCATACTATTTGGGGGTTTGTGCTGCACCAACTGAAAAAATAATGCATTGTATTAACAGTGCTTGCATTTCAATGCCAGGCCTGAAATTCAACGTAGTTGTTAATTTAAGCTTTGAATATTTCAATTCAAAACATTTCACACACATTTTCAAAATGAAAAATTCAATAATCCATATTCACCTGCCAGAGTTCACTTCTGAAATATTCAATCTGTTTAAAAATACGATGTATAATATCTGACAGGCAATTTTCAGTCCATTTTTTTTCATTTTACAAATTCCCTTCCACAAATTCGGCAGAAAATTTCAGCATTGCACATCCGGGAACTGCAGGAATAGCGTAGTGTAGAGTACTGATGCATGATCGATCACCAGCAGGTGGCACAAGCGGGTGTTAATGAAGACCAAAGCAACAGGTAGAGCAAGTCATTCACTCAAAAAAACTGATTTGCAGAAATGGAGCAAGTGGTAAGTAGAAGTTATGATTATCAGGGCCAGTATATGCTGTGTTTACGTTTAATTCAACATCTTCGCTGCGACATTGTGCAGTTTACATTGTAGAACAAAACGTAAAAGTATCCTCATGTTGTTTACCACAGGCTTTATTTTACTCATAAATTGAAAAAAACCCATTATAAAACCCCATGAAATGATCACTATCTCACCTTCTGCCCGTCCAGGATGACCCTCAGTGCCAGTTTGGTCATGCCATCCTCCTTCAGCAAACACAGAGACTGACACAGTGCCAGGCAGAACGCCCGCGCAAGACGCTCGGTTAGACGGTTATGACTGGTGTGGTTAAGACCATTTGGATGCTGGTCTTTAAGAAAATAAAACACCTGTGAAGAAAGCCCAAATGTGAATTAACTGGTTGTTGAAAGTGGTTTTTAAAAGCATTCTTCAGGAAACGAAATTCTATCACATTTAGATAAAACCATTAAGATGCAGCGAGCTCTTAATTCATAACCATAAATCAAAATAAAGCCATTTATCAACATTTACTCTCTATACTTTCCATATTTTCACCTCTATACCACTCTGATTTGATTCTAAAATAAGCCGCAAGGCAATGCTAGGGGATCGGAGGAAAAGTTGTGAGAAATGTGTGGGGAAAAATATACAAATAATATTATATATAATATTTTAAATGTATTTTTATATTATTTACATAATTATATTTTATGTTAATATTTATTAAATATTAACTAGACAATATTTTTTTCATCTATTTTTTAACAAATTAGTAATTTTACACATTTTCATTTTTCACATTTTCATAGTTTTTTATTCATATGTAATATTTAAAAAACATATAGCTGCTTTTTATATTTTAGGATGGGACCATACTATTTGGGGGTTTGTGTGAAAATTCTGTCATCATTTACTCACCCTCAAGTTGTTCCAAACCTTTATGAATTTCTTTATTCTGTTTGCAGTTGCCGTTAGCCATTGCCTTTCATAGCATGGGGGGAAAATACTATGGAAGCCCATGGGGTCCATCAACTATTTGGTTACCCACATTTTTCAAAATATCTTCTTTTGTGTTCAGCAATAGAAAAAAAACTCATATAGGTTTGGAATGATATGAGGGTGAGTAAATGATGACAGAATTTAAATTTTTGGGTGAACTATCACTTTAATATTCAGGGTTTGCATTCATCCCTAATTCTAAAAATGAGCAAAAGTACTAAAACACTCCCACTCCACAAGTTACACATAAATCTGTTTACCTCTGTCCAGCGTATAAGCTTCCCACTGGCTCTGTATTCTAAGCGCTGATGGGTCTTGCTGTTTGTGAGAGACTCCATAGACTTGCCATCGATGGGGCTTATGATGCTGTGAAATGTATGATAGAATGAAAGGAAACAGCACAGGTTTAGACTAACTATGTATATATATATATATATGTATGTATAAGTATGTATGTATATATACAGTATATGTATGTATTATTTCTAACCCTTTATTAAAGCATGGCTCTTCGTCCTGCCATTGAATGTGCACATATTCCTGCCTCTCTGCTGGGTGGAGTTTTCCACAGGTGACCGTGAAGTCTTTCATGTCCCGTAGAGATCGACGCAACTCAGCCATGGTCTCCATGGTTACCTGCACCATCAAACCATCTGTAACATTGAGCAGATATATGGAATCTTATCACATGCACATATACTGTATACTGTACAGCTAAACTCCTGGACATACACATTCAAGTTAAAAACACATAGGGGTCATTCTATAATTTATGGTACATTGCATGTCTATTCATGATAATTATAGATATATCATTATTTAGTCATTAAGGGAATAAATACATACATGCATCTCACTCATATATTTGTGCAGCCTGTTTGAAACTGCCTTTAAGTCCTTTGAATTACACATTTTGCAATGTTCGCTTTTTGAATTGAAGAGTCTTGAGTTAAAAAATAATGTTAAAATGCTTTATATTAAAACTTATTTCTACAATTTAAATACCTTAGAAAAGTAGATTTAAATAAGAAAATATTTCATTTCGCTCATGTCCACAAATATTCCGTCAACTGTTACTAATCAAACATACCCCTGAAAAATAAAAAGTGTTTTATCATAAAATCATGTGACCAGCATCATGTGATGTCATTTTCTTCTGTGGCAGACATTTTGAAAACATTATGGTAGATATCCTCTTAATTTTTTCTATATTTGATCTCCAATAACCGATTGTCAAGGAGTTTATTATTTGCCATCAACTATGTTGGGTACACAGTTTGCAATATTTTTAGGGTTTACTTAATGAAATAATATTTGGTTGGCCAGACAAGGCCTGCAATAGAAATTATGAGTTAAAATGGTGAAACTGTCAACTATGTTACCTGCCAAACCACACAGTTTATCCGTAACATAGCTGACAAACTCACCACCAGGGTAATGCATAATAACGCAATGTAATGCATAATACAGAAACTGAAATCAGTAGTTGTTTTGTTGAGAAAGCATAATGTTTATACACTTTTCATGATGTGAAATGTACCCTAAATTATACAATAACTCATAGACAAATAGACATTAACACTGAACTACTGTTGAAGTAGGAGTCATGAAACAATGGAGATGTTCTGCTTTGACGAAACACAGAAAAGAACAAATCAGTAACCTTCCACAATGCTGGACTTGGCCAAGTACCCTGCTGAAGGCTTGAGCGCTCCACTGAACACAAAAAAACACGAGCCTGTGACTGAAAGGTGAACAGAAACACAGATTTAGATTCAGTGAGAGATTCCAGTCAAGAATGAATAAAACAAATGACTGAATGCTTTCCCAGACTATCAGACAGCACCCTCAAGTGAGCGTTTAAGGAAAGACGCAAATGTTTATCATTTACTATTTTATTTGTCATACTAAAATAAATTATTAAATTAAGTTACACAGAAGTCCTTAGAGGACAAACATGTCTGTGTCAAAAAATTATCATAAAAATATTATATTAAGAAATGTCAGGATTTTAACCCTTTAAATACCAATTTGTTTACAAAATGCCACTGTTTTTATGGGAAAAAAGCTAAATGGTAAGCAGATTTTTTTATTACAGTCACGGATATGTGTTGTAAACAAATTGTAAAAATAGTAAAAGCCTTGCAAATAGAACGAAAGCTTATTAACAAAGAATGCATGATTATTTTTACTAAAATGGCATTGAGATTATCTAATGTCAAACAGATTTATGAAAGGACATGAGGGTGGAACATTAAAATTCCAATAAAAATATACATTTTTGGCAAATTTGATGCTGTTTGTATAAAGCAGATCAATGAGGCCTACCATCAATCAGTTCCAAAAGGAAATACAAAACCTGTGCTAACTGAAAGAAAAAGTTGACAAAGATTGAATCTAATATTTTATGATAATATAGCATGAGAGATTTAGAAGGTAATTAGGTAAAGGATTTTCAACAAAGCACAAGGGTTAAACAAATGCATAGGTTTGATACTTTTATTATATTATCCAATGACATTCGTACAGTTCCAGGTGCAAGATGTGTCCAAATACTTTTTTCAACCACTGTACGAATATTCAAAAACAAACAAAGAACACAACAGATATTTGTGTCGGGATGTTCGCGCTCTCTCACCTCTGCGTGGCTGGCTGTGAATGCTGATGGCCTGGGTCTGGTACTGTCCATCTGCCGTCTGCACGCAAATCAGATGAGAGTCGGCCTGCTCATTAAAGCAGGCGCCCAGGGCCAGCACTCTCTCATTAGACTTATTCAGAGCCTTCAGCAGCTAAAACACCAGCAGAGACAGAGACAAAGACCCTCATTATCCTGAGAAATTATTACTCCATTATTACTCTTTACCTCAGGTCTGCTTATCTATTGAACTTCATTTTGATAATAATCCTTCTGATACTCAACGCACAGACAACAAAAAATATCTTACCATCTACTCTGGAAATAATACCATGTTGCTCCTGATGTATTTTCTATTATGAAAAATGCACTTTTATGTTAAGGCTGGAATACACTACGGCCATGTACACACTGTTGTACACACAAGTTTCAGGAGTGACAACCGCATTTAAATACGGGAGTGAATCCATTAAATTATCATTTCATGCGTGTACGGAACAGAACTCACTCTCGGAACTGCAATGACTGACACCATGGTAACCATAGCAACGTTCTGGCCGTCGCAGGCGTTTGGTATCCGCTATTTTCAACCAAAGTAATATCACAGTGACCAAAGTCATGTTCGGTGTTTATAATTAAACTTCCATCAACAGAGTCGTCGTGTTTTGTTTATGTTTGGAAGGCTATTTCGCAAAGCTTTTGATGGGTTGCCATGTCCACTTATTATAAGTAGAGCCCGACCGATATATCGTTTTGCCGATATTTACTTAGTTTGTCCAGCAGAGCGCACTCCATTGTTTGCTACTGGCGACCCAGGTCAGTGTAGTGTAGAGATGCGTGGATGAGCTCAAACATCACCCGAGTCCGATGCTTCAAATTATCCACCCGCCACCCACCTGCACCTATATTTGATCGTCACATTACAATGATTCTAATTCTTAGTTTTGCATGATGATATGATGAATGGATGGCTCATTTTTAACAGCAGATTCAGTGACGTTAGAGACTAGGGCTGATCTGCGCATCACGGCACGCGTATGCGGTGCATTAAAGCCTGTGTTACGGCCACCGGAGCTGATCGCGGCCACTCAGTCAATGCTGGTGTTTATACCGGCTGCGCTGCGGCCCAGAACTCATGCTTATCACATCTGAACAAATGAACAAATTTTAAAACAACAGGCATCATACACTTGCCAACTTAAACGGTTACAGAGAAGAAACTGGGTATCATACACTAAACAACTGAGTATCACAAACTAAGTCGTTCAACAACAAACTCACTCAGAAACACGTGACAAATGAAAACAACGTGTTCTAAAATCAAACATGTTTGATCTCCTCTGACTGGAGTCTGTGACCATCATACACTACGTAATTTTCTATGAAATCTGCCAACTCAAATCTGCAGACTGGCTCTGACTTTTGGCAGCAAGCATAAACAGGTCCAGATTGTAAATCTGGGCAAAAGTTGTATAGTGTATTTTAGCCTTTAGTGTGGTGTAATGGTACCTCCGGATGACGTGTTTTAGGGATTCTTATACAGGTGCTTCTAGCCTCTAGATCAACCACGAGCCCCGGCACCGTCGGCAGTGTGTAACGGTAAAAACGGAAATCCTTTGAGAGTCGAAACTTTGGCCCATGGAGCCTCTGCACGGAGCATGAGGAGCCCGAACAGGAAGGGTGGCGCAGGTAACGGCAGGCCCTCCAGAGACTGGAACGTCGGACTCACATAAAGAAAGCCAGCATGCTCGTTATTACCCAGAAAGCCTCGGGATACCAAAGAGTGACTCAGGTGTTTCAGAAGCTTTCCTGCTGCTTGAAGAAATAGCAAGATCAAAAATTATCAAACCATTGCAGATAAGTGGTCTTAGTTTTATGGTTGAGTAACATCCTGTGCAAGGTTCACCTGTCTGGGCATCCCAGTAGATCTGAATGAAATGATTGAAAATATCCGTCGGGAATCTCTTCTCCTCAGGCAAACACTGCAGTAAAATGACCACCTCTGGCTGTCCAACAGCATGCATGCCCTTCGACATAACACACCAACACCGCCGGTTCACATCTACAGGAGCACAAAAACACCTTAGTCATCACACGAACACACCAGCTTATTGTTATCAGAAGTTAGGTCTGGGCGATATGGCCAAAAATATTATCACAACATTTTTTCCCATATCATGCAAAAATTATATTTATTGTGATATTCATTTACCATTAATTAGAAAATAATTACTTTAAACATGTTTGTTTGACACTGAGAATGAATGTAAATGTAACTTGTTTGTTCACAGTTAAACGCCACCGTCAGACTCTGTTCCGTGTTTTGTGTGTGTTTTGCTCCCCTTGTGTTTCCATGCCCTTATTTGGTTTTCCTGTTCCTGCTCCCTGATTGTTTCCCATTTATTTCCAGCTGTGTTTTCCCTCATGTTATTATGTTTCATTAGTTCAAGGTGTTTCTCGTCATGTCCAGTCCCCGAGTTTAGCCCAAGGAGGGCTCCAGTCCCCAAGTCAAGCCCAGGGAGGGCCACAGTTACCGAGTTAGGCACTCTAAAGACGATATTCTCCCCAAGGATTTTTTTGGGGGGGTAGTAGGGGTCCGGTCCATCCATGGAGGCCGGGCCAGGCGCCCTGAGCTCCCTGTTCCGCCATGGCCTCCTGAACTCTCTGCTCCGCCATGGCTCCCCGAGCTCCCTGTTCTGCCATGGCCTCCTGAACTGCCTGCTCCGCCATGGCTTCCTTGTCTGCCTGCTCCACCATGGCGCCCCGAACTGCCTGCTCCGCCCTGGAGGTATTCCCTGTGTCCCAGTCCTGCACCAGCCTCCAGGGCACCCTCCCTGGTGGAGTTGTTACAGTGCGGGACGCGCCTTTCCGGGAGGGGGGGTAGTAATGTCAGACTCTGTTCCGTGTTTTGCTCCCCATGTGTTTCCATGCCCTTATTTGGTTTTCCTGTTCCTGCTCCCTGATTGTTTCCCATTTGTTTCCAACTGTGTTTTCCCTCATGTTATTATGTTTCATTAGTTCCAGGTGTTTCTCGTCATGTCTTGTGTATTTGAAGTGTTCTTAGTTCTTCGTCTGGTATTGTATGTGTCAACCTTCTCAGCTACGTGTGTTTTCCTGGTTCCCTTGAAGTCATTAAAATCTCATTATTGATGTCTCCTCGTTCCGCACTTCTTTTTATTTTTTGTCAAATAAGATGCTGCACAACAGAACTGTGTAAATTAAAACATGAATGAAAAATATCTTTGTTGCATGATATTACTTAAAAATAATAATATATTATGATTATTATTATTATTATTATTTTAAGAATTACATTTTAGTATAAAATACATTTCTGTCGTAATTTCTTCAAGTTAAACCGAACTGTTATTGCACACACATCCTGAGAACAGATGCACACACAAACAGTTTGGATATGACTGACCACACCGTCTACAGAACAGCTTTGTTGAGAACAAACATTTGCAACATACAGCTGACAATCTTCACCACAGCCAGCAGGTTTGCGTTGAGCACAAACACCAGAGGCTCAGCAAGACCTCTCTCCAACTCCTCTAAGAGCGACGACTCGGTTCTCTTCTCCTCCAAAGTGTAGTCTGCAGAAATAAAGACAAGAACCAGCCTCTGAAATATCAAAATCACTCATGAAATGCTTTAGAAATATCAACAACATTTCATAGTGACTGTTTTTAATGATGGTTTACTCAAATATAGCATTTTTGTCATTGTTTATTCTCATATTGTTGCCATCATAAAAGGATTTTGGTGCATGGCAGCATGCGATCACTGTATGCATTCATTATATGGAAAATATTTTTGTTCCACAGAAGTAAGTAATGAATGTTTGGGAAAATGATTTTGGGGTGAATTATTCCTAATTAGTCAGAGCTAGTGTGCTTATTAGGACACATTCTTACCTCCTTTGACCCCTGTAGATGTCAGAATTGGGGGAAGGTCCTTTGGTGGAGCAGGTTTAGTACAGTTGCCACTAAGACCACTGACTTCATCTCCTGCTCTAAGGTCAGGCACTTCCTACAGCGTAAAAAAACATTGAAAGTCATTGTGCTAATAAAAAAATTATAAAAATGTAAAAATTTTCTAAAGGTTAC
>NW_015505514.1:158303-166126 GCF_001515645.1 Sinocyclocheilus grahami | reverse complement strand
TCCATGGAGGCCGGGCCAGGCGCCCTGAGCTCCCTGTTCCGCCATGGCCTCCTGAACTCTCTGCTCCGCCATGGCTCCCCGAGCTCCCTGTTCTGCCATGGCCTCCTGAACTGCCTGCTCCGCCATGGCTTCCTTGTCTGCCTGCTCCACCATGGCGCCCCGAACTGCCTGCTCCGCCCTGGAGGTATTCCCTGTGTCCCAGTCCTGCACCAGCCTCCAGGGCACCCTCCCTGGTGGAGTTGTTACAGTGCGGGACGCGCCTTTCCGGGAGGGGGGGTAGTAATGTCAGACTCTGTTCCGTGTTTTGCTCCCCATGTGTTTCCATGCCCTTATTTGGTTTTCCTGTTCCTGCTCCCTGATTGTTTCCCATTTGTTTCCAACTGTGTTTTCCCTCATGTTATTATGTTTCATTAGTTCCAGGTGTTTCTCGTCATGTCTTGTGTATTTGAAGTGTTCTTAGTTCTTCGTCTGGTATTGTATGCGTCAACCTTCTCAGCTACGTGTTTTCCTGGTTCCCTTGAAGTCATTAAAATCTCATTATTGATGTCTCCTCGTTCCGCACTTCTTTTTATTTTTTGTCAAATAAGATGCTGCACAACAGAACTGTGTAAATTAAAACATGAATGAAAAATATCTTTGTTGCATGATATTACTTAAAAATAATAATATATTATGATTATTATTATTATTATTATTTTAAGAATTACATTTTAGTATAAAATACATTTCTGTCGTAATTTCTTCAAGTTAAACCGAACTGTTATTGCACACACATCCTGAGAACAGATGCACACACAAACAGTTTGGATACGACTGACCACACCGTCTACAGAACAGCTTTGTTGAGAACAAACATTTGCAACATACAGCTGACAATCTTCACCACAGCCAGCAGGTTTGCGTTGAGCACAAACACCAGAGGCTCAGCAAGACCTCTCTCCAACTCCTCTAAGAGCGACGACTCGGTTCTCTTCTCCTCCAAAGTGTAGTCTGCAGAAATAAAGACAAGAACCAGCCTCTGAAATATCAAAATCACTCATGAAATGCTTTAGAAATATCAACAACATTTCATAGTGACTGTTTTTAATGATGGTTTACTCAAATATAGCATTTTTGTCATTGTTTATTCTCATATTGTTGCCATCATAAAAGGATTTTGGTGCATGGCAGCATGCGATCACTGTATGCATTCATTATATGGAAAATATTTTTGTTCCACAGAAGTAAGTAATGAATGTTTGGGAAAATGATTTTGGGGTGAATTATTCCTAATTAGTCAGAGCTAGTGTGCTTATTAGGACACATTCTTACCTCCTTTGACCCCTGTAGATGTCAGAATTGGGGGAAGGTCCTTTGGTGGAGCAGGTTTAGTACAGTTGCCACTAAGACCACTGACTTCATCTCCTGCTCTAAGGTCAGGCACTTCCTACAGCGTAAAAAAACATTGAAAGTCATTGTGCTAATAAAAAAATTATAAAAATGTAAAAATTTTCTAAAGGTTACTTCACAAAGAATAAAATGAAACCATAAATAAAATAAAATAAAATAAAAAACATCCTCTCAATAAGGTGATTATAAAGGGTCATTACAAGAAGGCAAAAATGTTATTTAAAGTCATTTTACAAAGATTAAAAAGACATTAAAATAAAATATAGGGTCGTTATAAGACTGTAAAAATGTTTCTTCACAAAGATTAATGGGAAATTTAAAATAAAAAATAATAATAAAATCAAACTAAATAAAGTAAATAAATTCATTAGGGCCATCAAATTGACACACATACATATCTATATTTAAGAAATATTATTTACATTTAAGAAATAAATGTAAATAAGACATATTTACATTTATGTGTATATATATATATATATTCATATTTATATTTTATTTATGTTACTTCACAAAAATCAAAGGGAAAATAATACATTTAAACTAAATAACAGACAAGCAGAGAAGCAGAAAGATGTCCTGTCATACCGCCTGGGCGAGCTCAGCCCTCTCTGTGTGGGACACACTCCTGTAAACGGGAGAGCTGTTGGCACTTCTACTCTCAGACTGAGGAAGGAGATTATCTGCAAACCAGACCTTCTTCTGGTCCTTGCGAAGCGTCCCTGATGAAATGACATCACTGTAACTGTGTAACTAATGTGTGAAAGCACACAAGTAGGGGAATCCACCACGACACTCACGGTTCATCAAAGCTGAATGACAGGTTACACAAACACGCCCCTCTTTCCCACCGAGATGAGTCAGTCTGAATCTCAGGTCACAGCACACCACACAAAACACCTGTGAAACAAATTGACCGTTCATGTTTTGAAGGAGAATAACATCCTAAAGGGATGAAAAATTTATTTACCCTCAAGTTGTTCCAAACATTGGAACAAACTCATACATATAACTTAATATCATCATATAATATCAACTTAAATATTTTTGGTAGAGGAAACTTAACTAGCAATTAGTGTTGTCAAAAATATTGATTTTTCGATACTCATCAATACTGAAATATCTAAAACGGTTTCAAAACTTTTTTTTTTAAGTAGGCTATCGATACACTGATAGCAGCTGTGCTTTCTCACTCTCTCTTCTCTCTGACAGCCAATTCACTCAAACCACAGTGTAATGAGAAGCATTTATAAACCTGTTGTCCAACAAAATACACATTTAACAGCATATCTTTACTCCAAATTCACTTCATAATGCCAGTATATAACTTCCATTTGTGATCTGATGTGACTTCTTATCAGAATGAGGCAGAAAACATTTATACTATTCTGCTGTATGTCAAATAGCATTGCATTATATATAAAATTACTTTATTCTTATGAAATACCTGGGATGGCTTTAAGAACACAGATAAACAATATATTATTACTGTCTTCATGTTTGATCAGTTAAAGCATTTCTATCCATTTTATTCAGTTACAGTGTAATGATGGGTGGTTCTTGAACGATTCGTTGATTTCGTGTTGACTGCGCATGCGCAACATCCAATAGGTTCTGTACAGGAAACAGAAATGATTAGTTAATTTCCCCATAAACTAGAGGCAATGCAGTCTGTACTGGAAAGAGAAATGATTGGTTCACCTCTTGAGTCTTCGAGTCCGAGTCTTTTGACTTTTGTTCTTTTGACAGCAGCAATGGATACAGAAATTAGTTAATAATTCCCAACCTTCCTTACAAACAAGTGTGTAGTTAGTTTTTTTTACTCTTACAGTTATGTAATGTTTCTGGTCTCAAATTTTGAGCTTTATAGCTTTTTATTTCTTACGATTTATAAATTTGTGAATTTCTGTGATGGTTCTTTTCCATAACATTGAATGTGGTAATGAAGAGTTAGTTAATGCTTTCAACTTTATCCGTATGATGGGGAAAATCACTTTGATAATATGGAAATATAACACAACATTACGAGATACTGATCCAGGAAACGGTCACGTGACAAAAGAACGAACGACTCGTACCCGAGGACTCGAGAGGTGAACTAATAAATTCTCTTTCCTGTAAACACTGCATAGTTTTCAGTTAGCCTTACAAGGATGTGACGTGACAAACGAACGAACGACCCAAAGACTCGGGAGGTGAGGTGGTGAACTAGCAGACTGCATAGCCAGCTAAGCAATGAATCAATCATGTCTGTTTTTTATCATTTATCTAAAACGGTTTCAAAACTTTTTTTTTTAAGTAGGCTATCGATACACTGATAGCAGCTGTGCTTTCTCACTCTCTCTTCTCTCTGACAGCCAATTCACTCAAACCACAGTGTAATGAGAAGCATTTATAAACCTGTTGTCCAACAAAATACACATTTAACAGCATATCTTTACTCCAAATTCACTTCATAATGCCAGTATATAACTTCCATTTGTGATCTGATGTGACTTCTTATCAGAATGAGGCAGAAAACATTTATACTATTCTGCTGTATGTCAAATAGCATTGCATTATATATAAAATTACTTTATTCTTATGAAATACCTGGGATGGCTTTAAGAACACAGATAAACAATATATTATTACTGTCTTCATGTTTGATCAGTTAAAGCATTTCTATCCATTTTATTCAGTTACAGTGTAATGATGGGTGGTTCTTGAACGATTCGTTGATTTCGTGTTGACTGCGCATGCGCAACATCCAATAGGTTCTGTACAGGAAACAGAAATGATTAGTTAATTTCCCCATAAACTAGAGGCAATGCAGTCTGTACTGGAAAGAGAAATGATTGGTTCACCTCTTGAGTCTTCGAGTCCGAGTCTTTTGACTTTTGTTCTTTTGACAGCAGCAATGGATACAGAAATTAGTTAATAATTCCCAACCTTCCTTACAAACAAGTGTGTAGTTAGTTTTTTTTACTCTTACAGTTATGTAATGTTTCTGGTCTCAAATTTTGAGCTTTATAGCTTTTTATTTCTTACGATTTATAAATTTGTGAATTTCTGTGATGGTTCTTTTCCATAACATTGAATGTGGTAATGAAGAGTTAGTTAATGCTTTCAACTTTATCCGTATGATGGGGAAAATCACTTTGATAATATGGAAATATAACACAACATTACGAGATACTGATCCAGGAAACGGTCACGTGACAAAAGAACGAACGACTCGTACCCGAGGACTCGAGAGGTGAACTAATAAATTCTCTTTCCTGTAAACACTGCATAGTTTTCAGTTAGCCTTACAAGGATGTGACGTGACAAACGAACGAACGACCCAAAGACTCGGGAGGTGAGGTGGTGAACTAGCAGACTGCATAGCCAGCTAAGCAATGAATCAATCATGTCTGTTTTTTATCATTTGGTTTTGGTTGCATTATAGTTTTGACTTATTCAAAATGTGATCAATGTTTGCGTAAATAGATGTGTTGGGGAATTTGGATATTAACGTAACATTTTAATTAAATTCTGCAGAAATGAACGAAATGACTTGAAAAAGGATTCGTTAATTTGGCTGAACGAGATTGAAAGATCCGAGTCAGTAAAATTATGCGAACTTCCCATCACTATATGGTACATTCACACGGGGTGTCGGCATCAACACTTGACGGAGGGCGTGTCTGAAGCTTGGTGCTGACGCGATCATCATAGTGACAACAGTGCCTGAGCTAGGCTATTTGCATAAGGCAATCTGATTGGCTGACGCCTCCATTGGCACTTGAAAAGTTGAGAAATTTTCAACTTCTGCCGCGAGCAATGCCAGTGACGCAGAGATGGTCTCACTATAGGGAAATGAGAGGGTCTGTATTACTTACTATTGGAGAAAGCGTAATGGTCAACTTGGATCACGTGTGCCTTAATAACCAATCACATTACAGCCTTGACATCATTGAATTTCAGTCAGAGTTGTGCGACACTCAATCGCCGTTTACGGATACCATAGGAATGAATGAGAAGTGCCGTAAGCTGTATCCCACCTGTCGCAAAAAGTCAGTGACTTCTCTTATAAAACGGCATTTTTTTCAGTGTAAACTCTAAAAATAGTTCAATCCAAAAGTATTGCTTAGTGTAAAACATGTTAGAGATTAGCTGATAGGCTGTCGATCCATTAAATTATAAGCGGTTTCCTCTAAAAAGCTGTTTATTCAGTGTAGTGAAGCCTCTCCTCCATTGACATCCATTAAAAAAAATAACGGCCTCTGGTCTTCTTTCCCACATACTGGCAAACCGGAAGCATTAGCATTAGCCATTACGCTTTTTTGGCTAAAAGTTGCAGGCTTGCCTTCTAGTGGCTTTGGTGACACGATGCCGACGGACCCACAATTTAGTTCGGTAATGCATGACGTCACCCATTCAAAGTAAATTAAGCATTAACGCGGACACCCCGTGTGAATGTGCCGTTTCAGCCATACAGCTGGATGCCTTTGTCCATATTAGGGATTTCCTGGAATGTCACATATTATATTACTTTTATGTGGCATATTTTGAGTTTCTGCGCAACGGCACCCTCTGACTTACAGTATGAATCAATGCTCCATAATGCTCACACCACCCCATTTTCGGTAAAAATGGGAAAAAAATTATACTTCTCTCTAAAGAATTTTCTAAGAAATTTCAAATAAACATATGCAAATGTTCTAGCCTTATTATATTTTTTCTTTCAATAGAAATCTCAAATTTTATGCCCTTAATGTTTTGGGAGTTCTTCCCCATGGTATTCAAAATGGTATCAAATATCAATATTTTTCAAGGTATCGTATCGAATTTAGAAATTCCAGTGTCGTAACAACATTACTATTGGTATTATTGTTGGTACTATTGAAGAATGTTGGTAAATAACCAATTGCTTGTAGCCATCCACTTCCATTACATATTTTTTCATACTGTGGAAATCAATGGGGATCAACAACTGTTTGGTTAGCAACATTCTTCAAATTATCTTCTTTTGTGTCCAGAAGAAGAAAGAAACTCATACAGGTTTGGAGCAAATTTAGGATGAGTAAATGATGACATAATTAAACTATCCCTTTAAACTTAAATTTCCACATGCATCTCTCACCTTCCCACATGCTCTGCAGTGATGACGTCTTTTGGTGAAGGAGAATTTGGATCCACATTTCATGCATGCTGGTGCCTGAGAATCAGGGACCCACTGCGGGGCTGTAGTGCCCAGGGAACTGCAGCGCTGCATAGGCAAAGCACCAAGTGAACTCTTCCTCCTGCCAGACACTAGTGACGCTTCCATCTCACCACTCTTCTTGCAGTCTAGCGTGGGGTCCGAGGGCTCTGTGCTGCCCATTTGGTGGGAGTCCTCCACAGGAGACGATGGAAGTCCCAGCACAGCCTCCAGCTGCTCCTGCTCATTCTCTGCCCGCTCTTTCTCTTCAATGACAGAGTCCTCCTTCAGACCAGGCCTCAGCTTGCGCTCATCCAGCAGCGACTCGCTGGAGTCCTTGAGGGTGGAGTATCCGAAACGCCTCTCACTCCACACAGAGAGAGTGGCGGTTACTGCTTGCCTCATAGTCTCAGAGGAGGGAGCTCAAAGTGAGAGGGTTACTGATCATACTTTAGCCCACCCGGAGCTTTGTTTTACCCTCAAACCATCACGCTGTGGCCCGCACAAATTCCTGGCAAAAGATGAGTCAGATATATTAATTCCCAGCAGCCTAGTAGATTTGTCAGGGCCGCTTGGCTTTCTTTATTTTAACCCTATAAAGCCTACAAAAGCCTACAATTTCAATCAACCACATGCTTCTATCTTCTGATTGATACGTTTTAGCAAGTAAAATGCCATTCTAAAAACGTCCCCCTTTAGCTTGTGGTTCATGTCTCTTTGCTGTGAAATCTTTTCTGATCTTTATAGGGTAAACATAAAAATACATTTTATATTCTTAGTAGTATTTTTAAAGGGTATTTTGAAACCCCCCGTTTCAGCACTGGTTAGTTCTCACCACAGTTTTAAAGGGGTCATATGATGCGATTTCAACTTTTCCTTTCTCTTCGGAGTGTTACAAGTTCTTGGTGCATAAAGAAGATCTGTAAAGTTGCAAAGACTAAAGTCTCAAATCCAAAGAGATATTCTTTATAAAAGTTCAGAGTCAGCCACACCTACCTAAAATGGCTCATTCTAACACACCCCCACATGTCTACATAAACTATGTGGGAAGATTTGCATAACGCCGCCCAAATGTTCATGCAAAGAAAGGCAGCGTAACTTTTATTCTGGCTGTAGTATTGTTGCCGCCGCCGTGCTGGTCGCTGAGGAAATACTACAACTTTGTGCTGTGGATCGCCGGATCGGCTTTCACCGTGGACGAAGAGGAGTCCAGCCCGGGGTCGTCACATGTGGTTGCCGCAAGCCCTCCGGACGCTCCTTCGTCGAATCC
>NW_015505514.1:157817-158245 GCF_001515645.1 Sinocyclocheilus grahami | reverse complement strand
ACTTTGTTTGGTCTTCCAAAAATGGACACGACTAGAAATCAGTGGTTAAGTTGTATTTACAACACTGTTCCAGAACGCTTCAACCCAAATATTCAGATGTGTGCAGCACATTTTATGGAGGAATGTTTCCTGATCCTGGGAGAGTAGACTACAATGCCGGCTGTTCGGACTCAAAGACTGTAAGTAAATTTTTTATATTTAAAGAGTTTTTATACTTTATATATTTAAAGCAAGTTTTTTGGGCAGTGTAGAGTAGTGCTTGTTGTTTGTCATTTCTCCGATCACAAATGCAGACAGAGTTTTATGTTTATGTGGCGTGATGCAACGCAACGCGTAAAAAGACAGTATATCAATATACTATAAGTATTTAATATAAGTCATTATAATCCGTAATTATGTCCCCACTGGATGCAACAAATGCCTCGTTT
>NW_015505514.1:143439-157435 GCF_001515645.1 Sinocyclocheilus grahami | reverse complement strand
AGTGTCCCATTCGTCATTTTAGCTTTCAGATGGGTGCTCGCAAGCGCCCTCTTTGTGGCCACTATGCACCCTCGATGTGCACTTCTGCTGAGCCTCTCGAGTCTTCGGGTCCAAGTCGTTCGTTCTTTTGTCACGTGACGTGAGAGCAGCAATGGATACAGAAATTAGTTAATAATTCCCAACCTTCCTTACAAACAAGCACGTAGTTTGTTTCTTTACTCTTACAGTTACGTAATTTTTCTGGTTTCAATTTTTATTTGAGCTTTATAGCTTTTTATTTCTTACAATTTATAAATTTGTGAATTTCTGTGATGGTTCTTTTCCATAACGAATGTGGTAATCATTTAATCATTAGGTCTTGCTAATAACTAGGTAATAATTTGGTCTTGGCTGCATTATATTTTATATAATGTGATCAATGCTTGTGTAAATAGATGTGTTGGGAATTTGGATATAAACATGTAACATTTTAACTATATTCTGCAGAAATGAACGAAATGACTTGAAAAAGGATTCGTTAATTTGGCTGAACGAGATTGAAAGATCCGAGTCAGTAAAATTATGCGAACTTCCCATCACTATATGGTACATTCACACGGGGTGTCGGCATCAACACTTGACGGAGGGCGTGTCTGAAGCTTGGTGCTGACGCGATCATCATAGTGACAACAGTGCCTGAGCTAGGCTATTTGCATAAGGCAATCTGATTGGCTGACGCCTCCATTGGCACTTGAAAAGTTGAGAAATTTTCAACTTCTGCCGCGAGCAATGCCAGTGACGCAGAGATGGTCTCACTATAGGGAAATGAGAGGGTCTGTATTACTTACTATTGGAGAAAGCGTAATGGTCAACTTGGATCACGTGTGCCTTAATAACCAATCACATTACAGCCTTGACATCATTGAATTTCAGTCAGAGTTGTGCGACACTCAATCGCCGTTTACGGATACCATAGGAATGTATGAGAAGTGCCGTAAGCTGTATCCCACCTGTCGCAAAAAGTCAGTGACTTCTCTTATAAAACTGCATTTTTTTCAGTGTAAACTCTAAAAATAGTTCAATCCAAAAGTATTGCTTAGTGTAAAACATGTTAGAGATTAGCTGATAGGCTGTCGATCCATTAAATTATAAGCGGTTTCCTCTAAAAAGCTGTTTATTCAGTGTAGTGAAGCCTCTCCTCCATTGACATCCATTAAAAAAAATAACGGCCTCTGGTCTTCTTTCCCACATACTGGCAAACCGGAAGCATTAGCATTAGCCATTACGCTTTTTTGGCTAAAAGTTGCAGGCTTGCCTTCTAGTGGCTTTGGTGACACGATGCCGACGGACCCACAATTTAGTTCGGTAATGCATGACGTCACCCATTCAAAGTAAATTAAGCATTAACGCGGACACCCCGTGTGAATGTGCCGTTTCAGCCATACAGCTGGATGCCTTTGTCCATATTAGGGATTTCCTGGAATGTCACATATTATATTACTTTTATGTGGCATATTTTGAGTTTCTGCGCAACGGCACCCTCTGACTTACAGTATGAATCAATGCTCCATAATGCTCACACCACCCCATTTTCGGTAAAAATGGGAAAAAAATTATACTTCTCTCTAAAGAATTTTCTAAGAAATTTCAAATAAACATATGCAAATGTTCTAGCCTTATTATATTTTTTCTTTCAATAGAAATCTCAAATTTTATGCCCTTAATGTTTTGGGAGTTCTTCCCCATGGTATTCAAAATGGTATCAAATATCAATATTTTTCAAGGTATCGTATCGAATTTAGAAATTCCAGTGTCGTAACAACATTACTATTGGTATTATTGTTGGTACTATTGAAGAATGTTGGTAAATAACCAATTGCTTGTAGCCATCCACTTCCATTACATATTTTTTCATACTGTGGAAATCAATGGGGATCAACAACTGTTTGGTTAGCAACATTCTTCAAATTATCTTCTTTTGTGTCCAGAAGAAGAAAGAAACTCATACAGGTTTGGAGCAAATTTAGGATGAGTAAATGATGACATAATTAAACTATCCCTTTAAACTTAAATTTCCACATGCATCTCTCACCTTCCCACATGCTCTGCAGTGATGACGTCTTTTGGTGAAGGAGAATTTGGATCCACATTTCATGCATGCTGGTGCCTGAGAATCAGGGACCCACTGCGGGGCTGTAGTGCCCAGGGAACTGCAGCGCTGCATAGGCAAAGCACCAAGTGAACTCTTCCTCCTGCCAGACACTAGTGACGCTTCCATCTCACCACTCTTCTTGCAGTCTAGCGTGGGGTCCGAGGGCTCTGTGCTGCCCATTTGGTGGGAGTCCTCCACAGGAGACGATGGAAGTCCCAGCACAGCCTCCAGCTGCTCCTGCTCATTCTCTGCCCGCTCTTTCTCTTCAATGACAGAGTCCTCCTTCAGACCAGGCCTCAGCTTGCGCTCATCCAGCAGCGACTCGCTGGAGTCCTTGAGGGTGGAGTATCCGAAACGCCTCTCACTCCACACAGAGAGAGTGGCGGTTACTGCTTGCCTCATAGTCTCAGAGGAGGGAGCTCAAAGTGAGAGGGTTACTGATCATACTTTAGCCCACCCGGAGCTTTGTTTTACCCTCAAACCATCACGCTGTGGCCCGCACAAATTCCTGGCAAAAGATGAGTCAGATATATTAATTCCCAGCAGCCTAGTAGATTTGTCAGGGCCGCTTGGCTTTCTTTATTTTAACCCTATAAAGCCTACAAAAGCCTACAATTTCAATCAACCACATGCTTCTATCTTCTGATTGATACGTTTTAGCAAGTAAAATGCCATTCTAAAAACGTCCCCCTTTAGCTTGTGGTTCATGTCTCTTTGCTGTGAAATCTTTTCTGATCTTTATAGGGTAAACATAAAAATACATTTTATATTCTTAGTTAAAGGGTTAAAGGGTATTTTGAAACCCCCCGTTTCAGCACTGGTTAGTTCTCACCACAGTTTTAAAGGGGTCATATGTCAACTTTTCTCTTTGGAGTGTTACAAGCTCTTGGTGCATAAAGAAGATCTGTAAAGTTGCAAAGACTAAAGTCTCAAATCCAAAGAGATATTCTTTATAAAAGTTCAGAGTCAGCCACACCTACCTAAAATGGCTCATTCTAACACACCCCCACATGTCTACATAAACTATGTGGGAAGATTTGCATAACGCCGCCCAAATGTTCATGCAAAGAAAGGCAGCGTAACTTTTATTCTGGCTGTAGTATTGTTGCCGCCGCCGTGCTGGTCGCTGAGGAAATACTACAACTTTGTGCTGTGGATCGCCGGATCGGCTTTCACCGTGGACGAAGAGGAGTCCAGCCCGGGGTCGTCACATGTGGTTGCCGCAAGCCCTCCGGACGCTCCTTCGTCGAATCCCCCGGCCTCTGCTCATTCAAGGCCGCCGTGTGTGATGCTGTGTTTCGTTGTGAAAGTGAAACTACTTTGTTTGGCCTTCCAAAAATGGACACGACTATTTACAACACTGTTCCAGAACACTTCAACCCAAATATTCAGATGTGTGCAGCACATTTTATGGAGGAATGTTTCCTGATCCTGGGAGAGTAGACTACAATGCCGGCTGTTCGGACTCAAAGACTGTAAGTAAATTTTTTATATTTAAAGAGTTTTTATACTTTATATATTTAAAGCAAGTTTTTTGGGTAGTGTAGAGTAGTGCTTGTTGTTTGTCATTTCTCCGATCACAAATGCAGACATGGTTTTATGTTTACGTGGCGCGATGCAACACAACGCATAAAAAGACAGTACAAGTCATTATAATCCATAATTATGTCTCCACTGGATGCAACGAATGCCTCGTTTATAATGGGTTTTCCTGTTTTTGAATCATCGCTCCGGCCTGACAGGGCATCATCACAATATGGCGAGGGGCGTAACATTTCCGTCACACGCTTGAGGTATTCGGCCTATCACAACGCACTGGATAGCTGGCAAATCACAGCACACCTCACTTTTTCAGACCGATGAGCTTTGTAAAAATCTACGCTTTTCAGAAAGGCGGGGCATAGAAGAGAAACAATAATGTACAGTATGTGGAAAATAATGTGTTTTTTGAACCTTAAACCGCATAAACACATTTCATTACACCAAATACACAAAATAATGTTCTTTTTAGCAGCATCATATGACCCCTTTAAAAAATGCTAAAAAAGTGGGCGTGGTGCACAACGGAGCGGAGGTGGGGGAAGAGGGGGGACAACACACACACAGCTTAGCGTTCTGACAGTTTCATTTCGCTCCCATTGAGTTAAAAACACAAATAAATGCACAGCCATTTGCACTCTGCATCGAAAACATATATATGAACGCGCTGTTGCACCTCTGAGAACTTTTAAGGCTTATTCTGTGGCGTTTATATAAGCCTTTTGACGGGTTGTGTCACAGAGCTGTAAAAACGGTTATGCTCACCAAGTGAATGAATCGCGTTTGTGCCAAACTCTTATTACAAAGCAAAAACAAACACTCTTCTTCGATCCATGAACGTGTCTCTCAGTTATTGTGCGCAATGTCATCCCACAGACTCTGAAAAGTCTGTCATAGCAAACCAACACATGCTCTTGTGAATAATTAAGAGAAGCATCTTCTCATGAATAATTTAAGACATCGATGCGCCATCGATGTACTATTAGTCCATTGCCACGTCACAAATTGTGACGTCAACACAATGTAGATTTTAAACCCGGAAAAGGAAAATAGAGCAAAATAAGCTTAAAATTAACCAGTTTTCTCCAAAAGTTAAAATGATCGGATGCTAACATTGTCTTCTATGATGTGCAACACAAACACCTCTGCTAAAATCTCAGAAAGTGTAGTCTGGGGGTTCATGACCCTTTAAGATGAACATACTTGACTGAAGCAACTTCGGTTTACTTGTTATCCAGATTCTTTTTTTTTGAAAAATCATGTTAAAATGCGAGTCCAAATATGATCCATCAGGTTTTTAAGGAACGCACATTTATTCATCTTTCAATTATCATTGTATTGCATTGCATTATATGTTTTGAAACAACATAGCAGTGATCATAAAACCAAGCATTTAAATATCATCTTACTAGGAAATATAGAGTGACAACAATTGTATCTTCCTTTCAGCATTTTATATTCTTTGGAGATGTAGCCTACTGTAGTTAATGGTGTGCCACACTCTCAGACACAGGTCCTGCATCACTGAGGATTTGCTGAGTGGGCAGAATGACTCGTCTGCATGGGTGCATTTGCAGATACACATATTCATAAACATGCATGAACGCAACTAAATCCAAACATTAACGCATTTCAATGTAAATTAAATACACAAATTCAGATACAGTAATACAACAGCGGGGGGGTGTTGAAAAGCACTGCTGATTTGAAGTCCGACTTTGTCGCCTCACCCCATCTACACTGGCAGCGACGCGACACACTAGAAAGCGACGCGACGCGACACAGAAAGCGCCGCGCGCTATCAATTATGGGAGCGTTCTAGTCTACGAAGTGTCAGAACATCACAGCATTATAGTTTTCGCCTATTGTCCGTCTATTCCGAAATTGTCGGCCAAAAAGTTAGTGTAGCATCTGTTACCGCAGGGAGGATATGCGTTCGGTTATTCTCTCAGCAGCACTGCATTGCAGACGAGCCGCCGCAACCTTCATACAACATCTTCGATGCGTTTGCATGGACACAGGTTCCTGCGGTAATTCCGCATCTCTTTTGGTTAGCGGCACCGCACATGTGTTCATATACGGCTGATGTACATCACTCTCGCCCGTGGCTGCTGGTGACTACAGCAATGCGACACAGTACCGCCAACAAGAGCCAATGACCACATCCTCACTTACAATAATGATCTCAACAAAACCCCGAAAACTCCCACAAGAACTAGAGATTGTTTTAGCGCTCGATAGTGATGCAATGAAGGAATAAAGATAATAACGGTAAGTAATTACCAGGATCTGTGTATCCCATCACCACCTCAGCGCACTCCTGCTCGACATCAGAGGTCTGCGCGAGGCTGCACGGCGGCGCTCGAGACGCGCGCGTTCTCAGGGGCGTCGCAATCACTTGAGAAGTCAGAGGGACGCAATGGCAGTTCTCTTCGGGCTGCTCCTTATCTCACATGATTAACCCTCTGGTGTTGTTCGGTCATTTTAGTCAGGAAAAAAAACGGTTTGAAATAATAAAAATCGCTACTTTATCGGAATGGTACGAAACTCGATGACTTTTATTGCAGTCACTGTGTGACCACAAAAAAAATAGCTAAATGGTCGTAAAAAATAGTCACACTTGTGTCGTGGTCAAAAATGACCGCCATTGGAAATGAATGGGAAATACGCGAAAATGCAGAGAATTGTGTTTGTGTACAATCTACAAATCATTCGATGCAGACAAAAAGTGCACAGCAATGAAGGGGTGACACTCTAAAATATCACTCACTTACACACACAAACACACTATTATAGACACACACATGTCTGGTCAGCTATCCTTGTGGGGACTCTCCATAGGCGTAATGGTTTTTATACTGTACAGACCGTATATTCTATTGCCCTACACCAACCCTACCCCTAAACCTACCCCTCACAGGAAACTTTCTGCAATTTCAGATTTTCAAGTCAGCATATTCTGTTACACCAAATACACAAAATAATGATCTTTTAAAAAGCATCATATGACCCCTTTAATTCTGTATGATTTATGAGCTTTTGTAACCGTGGGGACCACAATTTAGGTCCCCACCGTGACACGAGTCCCCATGAGTCTGTGTGTAGTCAGGTTTAAGTCCCCACCAGGATATATAAACCAGTACACACACACACACACACAAACACACTATTACACACACACAAATGAGCTGGTGTGGCTGTAACAATATGGCAAAATTGAGGCAGAAGACTCAAATAAGTGGTAGAAATCAGATTGATTAACCTCTCACAAAGCATTCCTGTTCAATTTTTTTTACATTTTTGTTGAATTTTATGTGTAACAAAATGCCTTTCTTTGTGTTCAGGTTTGACTGTAGTAAAATGAATGCAAAAACCGACATTTCAAACCAACATTTCAACCAAAAAAAATCATACAAAATAAATAAACCTTTACAAAAAGTTGTCTTTGAGAATGTCTAAATATATATCCAAATCCACAAATTAATAAAAATAAGTATTTATGTCTGAAAGCATATTTATAAGCCTTTTATTTAGAGCTCTATAGGAATCTAGTGGCTAAACCATGGGATTTCAGATGTTTTTCTTTTTTTTACTCCCACCAAATGGAACTAATCTGCCTTCAAAAATGGGATTTTAAAGGCATTGTCTCCATTTTAACATGAAATACTGCCACAATTGAAAATTAATATAAACATAGCCTATTAGAATTTTTTATTATTTTCAATTAGGGAAAAAAATATAATTATTGCATAAATATTAATTAGTACCATTATCTCAAAATGCAAATAAAAAATATTATTGAACAAAAATATATTACATTAATTTTACGGGGGGAAAAAAAGAAATTAGATTTCAGGTGTTCGGCCACTTTTGACTGTGAACAATAAATAAACAGTACCAGAGGGTTACATAACACGTAGTTTTCATGGTATTTCTATTGCTTGAGCATATAAGATGTCTGTTCTCAATTCACCAAGAACACGTAAATGTGAACCCCTCGTAACGCACTGTAAATGTTATGATTATTGAAACTTAAGAAATAAAAATATAGCCAGTTTGCAAACAGTGGTCATGGGTCAAATAAATAAATGAATAGTAAGGTAATATGTTTTTGATCATATTCAAATAATAAAGGCTATGTTTAAGGTATCGGCTCATTTTTGTGGGCAAAATCAAGCGATTTCAACAGGAATTCATGCAAATGGTAGTTTCTTGAGGGGAAGGATTTCTGCATGCAGATTTCGCATCGAGTTCAAGTTGGTCAAACAAACTCGTCACGCCACGTTTGCATTTGCGCGAATATCGGCATTTGCCGATTTAATGATCATTAACCATCTTTATTTATGACTTTGCTAACATATTTAACAACAACATGCAGTTTCTATGCGGCTATATTTCTGTATACATAAAAAGGAAAAAAAATAAATGTAAAAATTATCGATAGTGTTTTGGTGTAACTTAGTTAGCATTTTAAACATTTCAAAGAGAAAACACATTTTACTCTTTGTTAGAAAACACTCTCTGTCTTTAGATGCCTCACCCCTCCTTTCCTTTTCCTCCCTCTCACTCTTCCTCCTCTCAGTATTCGTCGCCAGGAAGTCTATTCCTTATATGGATATGTTTTTCTGTATATGTGGCGATTTTATACAAAACACATGTTCTTGGGAAAAACATCCTGTATGGGTATGTCCCCCTATCTTCATTGGTTAAGAGGGTGAAAACTCCCCTCGACATGCCTATATAAGATCTGTATTTCTGTGAATAAATTGAAGTACTTGAGAATACATTTGAATGTGTGTTTTCTTACTTCCCGGCCGTATTTATACACTTGGAGAGACTGAGAAAATTTCACGGTGGCAAAGAGAATATCGAGGGACCAAATTGTTATTTATTAACAAATGGGGGCTCGTCCTTCCGGAATTTCTCAAAAAGACAGGTAAGAAACTTTTATTTTTCTTCCTGTCTGTAAGAGAAATTGAATTTATTCTCGTTTGCAATTTGATTGTGTCATATTTGGCATTAATCTGTTTTCCTCACATTTTATATGTGGGACGAAGAGTGAGAAGCTTTCCGTTTAACCTATCTATTTCAGAAAAATAGAGTAGTGGGAAAGATTTTAATTGCTCACTCTTGCCGTGAAAGTTCTCGGTTTCTTAAGTGATTTCATGAATAATACAGAATTTAAAGCTTTCTTTTGGCCAAAATATCAAAAAGTTAATATAAGACCGCGGTCTCTATTTTGTGTTTTGTTTGGCCATTCTATAAATTGTGAAAAGTGCACTAAAATTGACGAGACATCTTTGATCTCCGATGGGGCAGGCGATCTCCAAACCAATTCTTGGCGAGTTGCCAAGGGATTGGATGTACAGAAACAATAAAGGGTTTAATACTGAACCATATTTGAGTAATTTGGCTGGTTGGTCGGAAGGCAAAGTACAATTAGATCCGTTTCCTCGTGATGGCTCGTTCAAAGATAAAGATATGAAGGCAGCCAAATTGATGGTACAGGACGGCTGGGGAGATCCGTCTTGGGACGATGAGTATATGAAACAATCATATACTGTGTGGAAAAAATTTAAACCTTATTGGGATAAAGGGCCAGATCAGGTTAAAACGACTGATAAAAAATCTTTCTTTCAAATGTCCCATGTTGACTCTCCCAGCTCGGCTCCGCCTCGGTATGATACTGTTGGAAAGCCTGAACAAGAAAAATTAACCCCTAATCGTCTGTATTCTCAGTATTCGTCGCCAGGAAGTCTATTCCTTATATGGATATGTTTTTCTGTATATGTGGCGATTTTATACAAAACACATGTTCTTGGGAAAAACATCCTGTATGGGTATGTCCCCCTATCTTCATTGGTTAAGAGGGTGAAAACTCCCCTCGACATGCCTATATAAGATTAAGATTTATATAAGATAAATTGAAGTACTTGAGAATACATTTGAATGTGTGTTTTCTTACTTCCCGGCCGTATTTATACACTTGGAGAGACTGAGAAAATTTCACGGTGGCAAAGAGAATATCGAGGGACCAAATTGTTATTTATTAACACTCTTATAATAATAATAATATGCTTAATGACACTACAGACCCCATGACAAATCTCTTCAAGCATCTCCAAGAAAAGCAAAACACAACACAAAAGTTTTATGAGCTTTATTTTTTATTTAATCAACTGAAAAAAATAAGACTAATTTTTATAGCATTTATAGCATTTCAACTAGCAATGTGGGTAAGATTTATAACCGTTAAGCATTCATGTAACCATCCATCCTTCTGTATCAATGCAGGAGAAAGGACAGGCATGGATCTGAAACAGCCAATTTATAATATAATAGTCTCTGGTTTCACTGATAGTGTTGAAATGATATGTCTGTCACTCTAATTTAAAAATCCTGCAGGAGACTTTGCCCTGAACAGCAGTTACTGAAGGCCCAACGTTCAGTTTGCCTCGTTCTTTGATGCCTCGTCAAAGTTCTCTACAAGATCTGTGAAGAGAGAATAAAATGACTTAAATCTGCATATTGCAATTGACAGCTCGCTCGAAAGAAAAACCTTCATACCTGGGACATCATCATCTTCTTCATCGATATCTTCTGCTTTCGGAGCTTTGTTGTCGAGAACTTGAAAAGTAACAAAACAGCAACGTCAGCATCTACACTAAACTCACCCCTATTTCAAAAGCGCCTCTTTACTCACCCTGTCTGGGAAACTGCTCGGCGAGTTTGCGCAGACTTGTGAGACTGTCAGCGCCGAGCTGACTGAGGATTCCTGGGAGCATTTCCGTAAGCTGTTTGGTCTCTGCGTGGCCGGTGATGGCGAACGTATTAGCAGACAAAGACGCCTGCACTTTGGGGTTATTGAAGTGAATGACGGTGCCATCATCTTTAATCATATTCACCTGTAAAACAAGATCGAATTCTCAATGCTCGCTGAACAGGACAGAAGGGAATCAGTGAAGAAAGACTGGAGAGCTACTGATCTACCTCTTCAATGCCAGCTATGTTATTGACCGCAAGCTTCTTTAATGAACTCTGGAGTTTCTTGTCATCAGCCGTTGCTGTTCTGTGCACCACCTTCTTCTTTCTGCGTGCTGTTCCCTGTAGAAAACGAGGCAAAACTGAGCAACGAAAGAAAAAAAAAAAATCCAAAATAATCATTGATCAGGGTTCATTGATAATATTTCTTACCTTGCCCCCTATCCGGACCTGGGCTTGAAGTTTAGCCAGTTTCTCTTGATTCATACTGACTTCTGAAACAAACAAATCCTTTATTATCCAAATGCTTTAACATCCACCTAGAAAAAAATTCTATACACTATATCTTGTTCACACGAAGACCGATACAGCATTTCTTGAAGTTTTGTCGTCTGCCACTCGAGCCCTTTAAAGCAGGATGGATTCTCATTGGCTATCATTGTTTTTATCATCAATCAGCTGGCAAGTGATTTCAAAAAAGATTGTTCCTTTGTGCCATTACTGTTACATTTGTGCTGTGGACTTAGAATTTTGATTATTACATAAATATATGTTAGGCTGAATAATGGAGGAACATTATTTCACCCATAATTACACGTGGGGAAGTCGTGGCCTAATGGTTAAGAGTCGGACTCATAACCCAAGGTTGCGGGTTCGAGTCTCATACTGGCAGGGATTGTAGGTGGGGGGAGTGAATGTACAGCGCTCTCTCACACCTTCAATACCACGACTGAGGTGCCCTTGAGCAAGGCACCGAAGCCCCAACTGCTCCCCAGGCGCCGCAGCAAAAAAAATGGCTGCCCACTGCTCTGGGTGTGTGTGCACTGCTGTGTGTGTGCACTTTGGATGGGTTAAATGCACCATACTTGGCCACATGTCACGTCACTTTATATTTTCACATTTGTTTCAATAAGTTATTTGAAACATTAAAGTAGACACTTTACTTGCATTTAACGTGCTTTATGTATATAAAATAATTTTTGTAAATTTAATTGTGGACAACAAAATGGCACATCTCGTCTTTGACCGACCCACACACACACACACACACACACACACACACACACACACACACACACACACACACACACACACACCTTTACCAGGCCTTGCAATTATATTTTGTTATATTACACTATGGACTCCCTGGAAAAGACATTTTCATTATCTGTCTAAAATAAATCTAAATATGGTTATTACTTTAATACAGAATGGCACAGAAACATTTTAATCGTAACTACACCAGCACACAGTGTGCTCTTGTTTCCAGAGCTGTGGAGTAACAGAGAGAATGACTGCCGATGCGCCTGTCAGGGAGCATGAGATGGAAAACACTGTCGGAGGTTGTCGTAAAAACTCATTTGCCGTCGGTTTGAGGAATATTCCAGGCCTCTCCGTCTGTATCTCTGTCTCTGTCCCTCACACATGTCGCAGTGATGGAGAATAAAGAGAAATCCTGACGGTGCACAATCAGAGCGAGCGCACCACTCCAGCCTTACACGCGCACACATCTCACGATCACATCACAACAAACACAGCGCGCGGAGCCACTAGCTTACAGCACATCCGACGAGTACACTGTATACAACCCAATCATCCTGAATGATGTACATTTCACATAAACACATAACGCTGCTCATTACTGACCTGATAAACACAGCTGCGCAGAGAAGCACGCGTTGAATGAACAGGGCGGAAGTGGTCAGTCTAAAAGACTAATCGCGTCACGTTGTTTTTGCTGTTTTAATGGCGAACAGCAGTGATGCTGCCCTCTAGCGGCTCGGGCTGAAATAATGGAAACGTAAAGCTAACCTGTTGATTGAATGGTATGAATGCAGACATTTGCGGAAAAAAAAATATAAACATAATTATCTATCTATCTATCTATCTATCTATCTATCTATCTATCTATCTATCTATCTATCTATCTATCTATCTATCTATCTATCTATCTATCTATCTATCTATCTATCTATCTGTCTGTCTGTCTGTCTGTCTGTCTGTCTATCTATCTATCTATGCATATTTATTCTGTTATTCCACTCGTCACAAATGTGACAGGTTACTTGTTCACTTGTCCTGTGACTATAATTTCTATAAGATAGAACAAACTTTAAAAATGTAATAACAGACAACATAAACATTATGTAACATATGATTGTTGTATCTTTATTTTGACATGCTTATATTTTGTAGTGCTTTGACACATACAGTATTATGGATTAAAACAGCTCTTTACAGCAGCAAATGATAATGTTTACATTTCAAATCGAGACTCTTAAAATCTGTAGATATCATAAAATACAAACATCATGATGACAAACACACTGTATATTGGATGCATAACACCTCATACACACATTTATATATATATACTGTATATACATGTCTGAAACATTTAACCAAATAAATTAGCTGAGGATTGCTGAAGTCTCAAAACACACTTGCTTGACGCAACAGACTATAAAACCGAACCTTCAAAAGCATGTTTAGACCTTGCTATTCATTTGAACACATGTCTTAGGTTGATTAAAATTCAGTACGCAGGAAACTTGTATTTGAATTTTTCTCACACATTGTACTTCTGCTAATGAAAACCACTCTGTGGTTGACATCAGACTGAACTTTCAAATGAATGCAAATTCCCTCTACGAGAGATATCGCATGGATCTCTGAAACAGTCTGTTTTCTGCTGTAATGATAAAATATCTGTGAATGGAGGTCTCATATCTGCCGTCAGGGGAGGTGAGCTGATTGGATGGCAGTGTCTGGTAGGAAAGGTCCGTGCAGGCAGATGGAGTCTGGTCTGCTGATCACTGAGCTGCTGGCCTCCATCCTGGAGCTCCTCAGAGTGCTGCCCTGCCGCTGGAACCGAAAGTCCAAGTGAGGACTGCAAAGTCTCAACGCCACCTGAAACAGTCTCTTCAGAACAGCTTTGCGCAGCAGGATGTACACCCATGGATCGAGGATCTGGTTCCATGTGGCCATGCGCACTACCAGCAGCATATGAGTGTATGATGTCTGATCCTCACCGTGATCCTGTAGGCTGAAGATGATGCCTGTTATCTGGGGACCAAACCATACAATTCATAAAGCATTTGACACAAAAATATACATTTAAAATTATACACAAAAATTATACATCTGCTTGTGTTGCTCCAAGCAAAAATTAAATTATTTTTCAATATGCTCAATTAACCAATTGTATATATATATTAAAGATAAATCTGTTTATATTTTGAAAAAATAAAATCACATATACTGAATATAAAGTTACATTTATATTTAATACACCTATTTTATTAAATACATGTTTATTAAATGTAAATATATAGATATATATAT
>NW_015505514.1:139841-143340 GCF_001515645.1 Sinocyclocheilus grahami | reverse complement strand
ACATAAACATATGCATTAATAATTTAATTAAAAACTTTACAATTTAACTGAATTTTATTTTGTGTACACACACATTTATATAAATGTATTTGTATTTTTTAATAGAAAACATTTATTGAAAGTTATATTTATACTTAATACAGTTATATTTTGTTACATTTATATGTATTACTTAAAGTGTAGGTATATATGTGTGTGTAGATAGATAGATAGATAGATAGATAGATAGATAAACTGGCATACAGATGGAAGGATAGATAGATTATTTAAATTTTTATATTTATAATTTAATTTATAGTGAATAAATTACAATTATACACACACACACACACACTTATTTATATTTTTACATTTCTAAATAAAAATAAATGGCTTAAATGTATTAATTGTTTTAATTATTAATTAATTTTACCATTAAGAAACGGACGGACGGACAGACGGACAGACAGACAGACAGATTGATTGTTTTTGTTGATCGCTTTTGTACTAATTTCTCAAGTAAGGTGTACTTTTTCAAAACTCTTAGTACATCAATCCAAACTGATCACACTTGTAACACAGCTTGTCATTCTTTCAAAACCTGATGTAATGCTTTTATTCAGTTGCACATATTTTCAGTCCACATAATCACTGTTTCAAACACAAGATTATTGTAATATGTAATGACAACATTTGGTTAAATCACCGAAACACAACAGTATGATCTTCTTTCAGTTTAGTACTTTTAACAATCAGTTCATTTAATAGCAAACAATACAAGATACGTGTTTCAAATCGACCTTAGTGCTGAAATTAGTATGCTACAGTACTGTAAAAAAAAAAAAGACAGATTACACGGTTTTCACATTAGGCAATACACATACATTACCCAACTTTTACAGAATCTATCATTTCCATAATATCTATCTTATGTGTAATCAAGTGAAGGATCAATGAAGACATCCTCTCCAATAATTTGGGCAAATTTGTTTTTATTTTTCAGATATAATTGTAACATATAGGTTTACTTTCAATAAAGAAAAGTACACATTTAAATAAAACAAATTAACTAAATAAAAAATATATACCTTCCACCTCCATGCTGAGAAAAATTCCTCAATAGGGTCGAGGAAAGGAGAATATGGAGGCAGGTACAGGGTCATGAATCGGGGATGGGTCTGAAACCATGCTTGAACAACCTCTGCATGGTGGAACCTGACATTGTCCCACACAAATACATGACAGACGGACAGATAGACAGACAGAGGACAGACAGACGGATAGACGGACAGACGGACAGATAGACAGACAGAGGACAGACAGACGGATAGACGGACAGACGGACAGATAGACAGACAGAGGACAGACAGACGGATAGACGGACAGACGGACAGATAGACAGACAGAGGACAGACAGACGGATAGACGGACAGACGGACAGATAGACAGACAGAGGACAGACAGACGGATAGACGGACAGACGGACAGATAGACAGACAGAGGACAGACAGACGGACGGACGGACGGACGGACAGACGGACAGACAGACAGACAGAGGACAGACAGACGGATAGACGGACAGACGGACAGATAGACAGACAGAGGACAGACAGACGGATAGACGGACAGACGGACAGATAGACAGACAGAGGACAGACAGACGGACGGACGGACGGACGGACAGACGGACAGACAGACAGACAGATTGATTGTTACAGTTTTTGTTGATCGCTTTTGTACTAATTTCTCAAGTAAGGTGTACTTTTTCAAAACTCTTAGTACAACAATCCAAACTGATCACACTTGTAACACAGCTTGTCATTCTTTCAAAACCTGATGTAATGCTTTTATTCAGTTGCACATATTTTCAGTCCACATAATCACTGTTTCAAACACAAGATTATTGTAATATGTAATGACAACATTTGGTTAAATCACCGAAACACAACAGTATGATCTTCTTTCAGTTTAGTACTTTTAACAATCAGTTCATTTAATAGCAAACAATACAAGATACGTGTTTCAAATCGACCTTACTGCTGAAATTAGTATGCTACAGTACTGTAAAAAAAAAAGACAGATTACACGGTTTTCACATTAGGCAATACACTTACATTACCCAACTTTTACAGAATCTATCATTTCCATAATATCTATCTTATGTGTAATCAAGTGAAGGATCAATGAAGACATCCTCTCCAATAATTTGGGCAAATTTGTTTTTATTTTTCAGATATAATTGTAACATATAGGTTTACTTTCAATAAAGAAAAGTACACATTTAAATAAAACAAATTAACTAAATAAAAAATATATACCTTCCACCTCCATGCTGAGAAAAATTCCTCAATAGGGTCGAGGAAAGGAGAATATGGAGGCAGGTACAGGGTCATGAATCGGGGATGGGTCTGAAACCATGCTTGAACAACCTCTGCATGGTGGAACCTGACATTGTCCCACACAAATACATAGGTGACCCCTTCACCTTGACAGGCCGGCTCAATTTCATTGAGGAACTCAATGAGATGTGCAGCGTTAGGAGCCAAGTAATGGCCTACGTCCTATGACACCATCTTCAGAGATAGCTGTGCACATGGAGATGTTTCCTCCACGTTGTCCAGGCACTTGGACAGTGGTCCGTTGGCCGATGATGTTCCGTCCACAGCGACGAGTTTTGGCCTGGTTAAAGCCCCCTTCATCTACAAATATGTACTTGTGATGGTTCACATCAGCATCAAGCACCATCACCTGCTAAAAAATATATTTCTGTTAATTCTTTTTACAGTGTTGTTCCAATATACATATGAAGTAGGCGATGCATCAAATAGAATCAGTAATACAATATATAGTGCTGTACCTGAACATACTCAGCCCTCAGTTGTTTTACCCGGTCATTGTTTCTCTCAAAAGGCACCAAATAAATGTGCTTCATTGATACCTGGTGCCTCTTCAAAAGGCGACCTATTGTTGGTAGGCTGATGGATGCCACATTGGCAAAGGTGTCATTATCCTCCTCAATTGCCTGCTTTATTTCTGACAGCCGTATATCATTCCTGGCTCTCACCATTTCCACCACTGCCCACTCCTGCTGGGCGGTCAGCACACGGCCACGGCCACCACTATGGGGTTTTCTGTCAATTCTAAGCATAGAACAGAGTATACTGTATTGACAAAGTAAAGTAAATATCATACTGTAAGAATACTGTAGCATGTTTGATGAATTTACATGCATTACAATTTATTGTAAATGTAATGGTAAAGCATAGTATATATCCTCCACACTTACCGGTTTTCTTGGCGAAAAGTTTGGATGATAGAATTTACAGTTGATCTTTTTAGATTTGGATCAACTAATCTGGCAGCCTCTGCCATAGTAAGGCCTCGGTTCACCACATGATCAACGATGATGGCCCGGACTTTATTAGAGACAACAGTTCTGCCTCCCTCAGATGACCAACCCTTTGACGGGCCCCATGCCCTCCTCTCTGACCTCTCTGTCGGTGCCCATGCCCTTCTCTCT
>NW_015505514.1:109727-139702 GCF_001515645.1 Sinocyclocheilus grahami | reverse complement strand
CCTCTCTGTTGGTGCCCATGCCCTCCTCTCTGACCTCTCTGTTGGTGCCCATGCCCACCTCTCTGACCTCTCTTTTGGTGCCCAAAGATTGTGATTACCACTATGTGAAATTCATCATGTGTGGTTACATCATGTAATTTAGATGTTTGTACAAACACACATTTTATTTGTGTAGTTCTCGAAATCCATATACTGCCTCTCTGACCTCTCTGTTGGTGCCCATGCCCACCTCTCTGACCTCTCTGTTGGTGCCCATGCCCACCTCTCTGACCTCTCTTTTGGTGCCCAAAGATTGTGATTACCACTATGTGAAATTCATCATGTGTGGTTACATCATGTAATTTAGATGTTTGTACAAACACACATTTTATTTGTGTAGTTCTCGAAATCCATATACTGCATAGCTAACAAACCAATTTAAAATGTATAGGTTTACCAAACGGTTTCAGTGATTAACCATTAAGAGCAGTTGGATTAAGTGTTGGTCAAATATATTTACTCAAATCAGAAGAGAATGATAGCAAAAGAATTGTGAGCATTGCATTGTGAAAGACAAGTACTTCATATGAAAGGTATTTCTTTGATGACACACTGATTAGGTTTGGTGAAAAAGTCTTGTACTTAGTCAATTGAACATGTGATTACATGTTTGAAAAAACAGCCTTTTTGATGATCTGCTTTGAGTTTTGTACTAACAGTTATGAGGTTTTACCACACACTTGTGAAATTAGTACCAAAGCGATCAACAAAAACTGTAATCTGGATGAATTTATAGTTAATTCATATACTATAATTATTCAAATATTGTAAGTTGTTGTCATATGTACAATATGTTAAGAAATAAAAAATAATTTGCTCTTCTAATATATAGCTAATACAATTATTTAAAATCAACGTTGTTACTCCAAAGCTTTCCAAAAAGTTAAGTAATCTGTGTTTCATTCTTGCTAAATAATTTAAATCTTCATATCCTATATTATAAACAGGTCTTGAGTTCAGATTTCTATTGGAAATGATTTCTAGAATTTGAACTCGCAACTTCGTAAATCGTGTCCACACATTACATCAATAATGCTTCATGTTTGTAAATCTCTTCTTTCCAAAAAAATCTTTCAGTTTTACTCACCGTAATCTACTAACCAAAGGAGTCTCAGCGGTCCAGGTTCATTCGCTCACGGCTGTTGGGAAAATCCACGGACACTGACGGAGCTGCACTGAGTTGAAAGAGCAGTCAGTGATGCGCGCGCTCTGAATTCACCACAGTAAATGCGAATTCCCCATCGCGCATCAGTCTGCTGAGTGCTAGACGTGGTTTGTTCAGAATGGCTCCAATATAGCAGTCCTGCGTGTTTTGATCTACCACTGAAATATAATAAATCATTTGGTCTGATTATGGACTCCATCACTATAACAGATTTGATAACATTTTATTTTCCACCAGGGCCAATAAGAGCTGAACACCTGCTGCGCGTGCCAAATCGTTCCATTACGCACGGGATATTTCCTATGAAACGAGCGTCTTTTTCATTTTTCATTCATTTTTATTCATTTATTTTGTACGATTTTTACGAATCCTGTCATAAAATAATGTTTAAGTGTTAATAAACTGCATATAAATTGCATAAAGTTTTATGCAATTTTAATGTTTTATGTGGAAAGCAAGAGGAAAGTTTCTTTCTTTCTTTCTTTCTTTATACAAAGGGAAAAGGTCATGGTAACTTAATGCATTAATTAACATTAACTGACAATCAACAATACATTTGTTACTTTATTGTTTATTGTTAATGTTAACTAATGTAATTAACAAATGTTAACAAATGGAACATTGTAAACTGTTACCCAAGTCTTTTTATAAATACATTATGTACATTACACAACTAAAAGGAAAAAAAGACACAATGCTATGGTTTATTTCAACACACAATATTTTCATCAAAATAATTTTTTTTATACATAATATATGAGGAAGATATGGAATGGTACTGTTTTGTAATGACTTACAATGTGTACAAATTCACTTGCAGGTATAGTTGGAAAGCAAAATCACCTCATCCTTTTACATTAAAAGTAAAACATAAGCTAGATGGATTATGTTTTATATGTTTTTTGTAACAAGTGCACAGCAGGATATAAAGTTTACATCATAAAAGGGATTTGCATGAAGTACAGCCTGAATGTTATTCGGCAATTAGCGGGCTTTTTATGTGAAGAGACTAAACTCAACTGCTTCTGTTCTTTGAAGTGCTCAGACTGCAGTAGGTAATAAAACTGAAACACATGAGGAGGTTTCATGTAAAGCTTTAAAGCTTCACAGAATAACTCTTGATGTCATTTAAAGGTAGAGAGAGACAAACACCATAAGGTTTTGCTCTGGGCCAAATTCAAAGTTTTCAAAAAGGTACACAGGCCCCTGGAGATACATAAAACAGAAATTTCTTATTTCTTAAAAAAACGTTATATATTTCTAATATTTTTTAAATTATGTATTTAAAAAGAAATCAAAATAAGCAACCTACACTCTTAAAAATAAAGGTGCTTCAAAAGGTTCTTCAAGCGATGCCATAGAAGAACCATTTTTGGTTCCACAAAGAACCATTCAGTCAAAGGTTCTTTAAAGAACCATCTCTTTCTTACCTTTTTATAATCTGAAGAACCTTCTTTCGCCACAAAGAACCTTTTGTGAAACAGAAAGGTTCTTCAGATGTTAAAGGTTCTTTATGGAACCATTTAGACAAAAGGGTTATTCTATGGCTTCGTGAAGCACCTTTATTTTTAAGAGTGTACATGATTTTTGATTGGTTTCTGTTGGCCAACACAGTAGTGCAATGAATCCAAGACATGTCAAAGACTGTTAAAACTAGTTTAACATAATGTTTAAACTTTGCATAGCAGATGCTGTTGTGCAGAGTGACTACTGTATGTATGAATGTTACCAGTATATGCAGCTCCCTGCGAACAGAATCTATGACTTTGGTGTTGCTCCATATTCTCTGTCTGCTGTTTTTGATGTTATTAATTAAATGAATGGTTACACTTTATTTCGATAGTCCACTTTAGACATTCTACTAACTATAAGTAACTTTGTAACTACATGTCAACTACATGTCAACTAATTCTCATTCATTTGCAACTACATGTCTACTAACTGTCAGAGTAGACTGTTAGGGTAGGTTTAGGGTTAGTAGAATAAGTTGACAAAGAAAGAGTTAGAAGATATTAAGCAGACAGTCTACTAATACTCTACTAACTGCTAGTTGACATGTAGTTGCAAAGTTACTTACTGTTAATAGAATGACTAAAGTGGACAATCGAAATAAAGTGTTACCAAATTAATTATACAGATTTATCATTACATTTAGTAAATTAAAATACAATTTTAAAGTAGATCGGTGGGTCTGAAAACACTGACAACCCCTTCGCCAAAGGTTTTTGTATTTTTTACTAACAATATTATAGGGAATAAGTAGGGAATGTCTTTCCCAGATTTGAAAAAAGTTTAACTTTTAAAGGAACCGTTCACCTAAACATGAACATTTGCTGACAATGTACTCACCCTTAGGCCATTCAAGATGTAGATGAGTTTATTTCTTCATCAGATCTGGAGAAATGTAGCATTACATCACTTGCTCACCAATGAATCCTCTGCAGTGAATGGGTGCCGTCAGAATGAGAGTCCAAACAGCTGATAAAAACATCACAATAATCCACACAACTCCAGTCCATCAATTAACATCTTGTGAAGGGAAAAGCTGCATGTTTGTAAGAAACAAATCTATCATTATGAGGTTTTTACCTTTAAACTCTCGCTTCTGCCCAAAATACTGATCTTTAATAATGCTTCCTCCAGTGAAACCTCCATCCCCTGCTGTCCGGTCACATTAAAATCCACTGACATATTTGTTTAGAACTGTTTTTGCAGTGAAAAAGCAATAAGTTTTTTAATCAAGTCAACATTATCACAGCTATTAAAAAAACACCCTGGATGAACCAAAGTCCAAGAACTAAAATGTAATTTAATCTAATCAGGGCCAAATTTGATGTACTGATGTACGGAGAAAACTGATGTACAAATTGTTTTAATGACTTTATGATAACAAGTCAGCCTGATGGGTTCAAAGAAGGACAGTCTCAGACAAAATGTTGGACTAGGCAATATATTTGACTTGTGGCAGGTTGTACTTACCGGAAAAGGCTTCTAAGTGGCCTAAAATAAATTAAAAAAAACATGAAAATAAATCTATGGAGACCTCTCGCTTTGTGGACGTTTTAAAACATTAACATGATTGCTTCTGGTAAAACAGTGTGGCCAAAAACAGAATAAAGAAGTGGAAAAGAAAAGAACAAAAATAGATAAATGAATAAGAAACCTCTGGCTCTGAAATACAGATGTCTAGCATAGATTTGTGCCATAATACAGAGCGAAAAGAGAAAAGAAAGAGAGTACACTTGTGCCTCAGCAGAGAATAAGGTTTGTAATACTGAAATGAATCATGACCTGCAAGTCTTCAGGCTCTGAAAATGAGAACGAAGAGTGTGTCTCTTCAGAGTGTAATGTAGCGAGGACATCTTTCTCAGGGCAGGTCAGAAAGAATCTCTGAAAGAGCAAAAATACACACTGAGATGTGCTGCATTACTCTTTGTGTCACATAAAAAAGGGGAAATTGAGTGTGGTTTTGGCTGTTCGTTTTCCCAGACTCTAGGACTCTAGAAGAAGGAGATCAGTACAAAACATTTAAATTTAACACATGAAAAATGCTGATCTAAATTACATCCGTTAAACATACACTGCCAGTCAGAAGTTTGGTAAAGCTAAGATTTTTGAATGTTTTTGAAAGTCTTATGCTTACCAAAGCAGCATTTATTTGATCAAAAATACAGTAAAAACTGTAATTTAAAATAACTGTTTTGTATCTGAATATATTTTAAAATGCCATTTATTTCTGCGACGCAAAGCTGAAATTGCAGCATCATTACTCCAGTCTTCAGTGTCACATGATCCTTCAGAAATCACTCTAATATGCTGCTCTATTTTGCTTATCTAATTTCTTATTATTTTCAATGCTGAAAACGGTTGTGCTGCTTCAAATTTTTGTGGAAGCCGTGATACATTTCTGCTATAACCCATGGGTCAGCTCCACTCTTTCCCCCTCACTGCTCAAGGGTCTACGATTTCACAGGTTCTCTGCAGACCTCAGATGAACTTATGCATAATGCTGTGCCGAGTGCTGTCTGAAAGCATAAATATGACAGCAGTAATGGAATCTTTTTCAGCTAATAATATATCTGAGTGTCTTTAAATTACACTGCATTATGATCAGGTTCACAGGGGCTAAAAGACATAATGAGCTTCTTGAAAAGTAAAAGGACAGCATTGCAATTTTACAAGACACATGATGTCTAAATGTGAACAATATAATTGTTCTTATTCCAATTGATGAGAGATTACTACCACTGTCCATGGCTGGTGGCCTAAAGGACACAGATCTGCATTACACAAACCAGGTTCAACCCCAAGTAGAAGTTACCCAGAATTTAAGAGGTACTGATCTTGCTCTCTTTTTGCAGGAGGCATGTCCCTTCACTTTGGATACAATCAAATGCTAAATAACAAGCAACTAAATTTTAATTAGTCACATTAGTTTCACAGCATTTCTTTAATTGCAAGAAACCACCTTCATTCCTGTAAGGGAGTCAAGAGCCACTAGAGGGCAAAGTCTGTCAATGTAACGATCACCATATCATTTCACACAGCTTTTGGAATAGCACTCTAACATGCTACTATTTCTGCAGTATATAATATGCAGAGCACAACCAATCCACCAAACAGTTGTTGGTACCAATTGACTTGTTTTGTTTGGTTACCAACATTCTTCAAATTATCTTGTGTTCAGCAGAAGAAGAAGAAACACTCGTACAGGTTTGGAACAACTTGAGGATGAGTAAATGATGACAGAATTGTCATTTTTGGGTTACTATCCCTTTAAGGGCTGAGCAGACATAAAGAGTTTCATTTGGGCAGGAAATCATGTTTTTTCACAATTGTACTTTCAGGATGAAACTTGAAGATGATTTTGTAAGATGAGAACAGAAGTGGTGTATAGCAAAAATAAATGAGTGCTAATAAAAGACAAAAAAATCACAACCACCAATTGTCAGTAGTAATATTCCAGCTGCTACCTTCAAATTCAGAAGAAAGGGGGGAAAAATGGTCTTACGCAGGGCATTTTGAGCTTTTATTATATGGCACAGCAGTGTGAGAATTTATACTACTGTACAAACGAAGCAACATTCAATTTTGTAATTTAATTAGATCCAGTGGAAAACAATATCATATCAAAGCCATAAGAACTCGTAATAATGAACTTTCAGAAGCAGCATCGGTGTGGGAAGTGCAGGTGTGTTCTTGAGCTGATATTGCTTTTGTTAAAAATATGTCATACTTTTGATCTGTGGGTGGCCAGGTCTTATCCATATCTATTTCTGTTTCTTATTAGGACAAGGAAAGAAGCACCTCTCCGAGGCATCTGTCACCACCTTCGAAACCATAAGACCACCTTCGAGCAAAGACACAGAGGTCCTGCCTTTATTAACACCTGGAAAACACACTGCTCCAACAATGCCCTTCTCAGACCAAACTTCTTACAAATCAGCCATCTTTCACTCTGTCCTACTTAGCTGTTATAAATTCACTGTAAACCACGGCTTCTTGGGGCTTATTGCTGTATTTTACAGTCAAATTATGTTTTTCAGTGACTCTTAAGTTGAAGTTTTCTTCAACTTGTTTCCAGCACAGTGGCTCAACAATGTCGTGAGTTGACACACTTCATGATATGATAGCAGGAGTGGGAGTTTGATTAAATCTCCGCGAGATCCCAATTTCGTCGGTCCTCCGACGTGACGTCTCCGTTCCCTCCTTCAGGGAACGAGGGTTACATACGTAACCGAGACGTTTTCAGTGTTAAGTCCATGACTGTTGGTTCTCACCTGTGCTATTTGATCCAGAACTGTTTGTCTTGTCCTGATAGGTACATTTGCGGTGACATCGACCTACTTACTGTGACAATCCAATTTGGTAGCGGCAACATGAAAAAGTCCAATCTCTCTAGAGAACAAAAACAATTGCATATTGCAGTTTATCAAAAGTGACCATTTGAATGGGAATCCTAAACCCGTAATTGGTTTGTCTATACAGTCAGAACAGACCATGCCGTTTGTCAAGGGCTGGAAAACATCCAAAGCTCACAATGCATAGCCCAAACAGCAGCAGCAATTTCAGAAAGAGACTCCTCATTTGATATTTGGGTCTGCAGCTAAAAGATTCAAGCTAAAGGTCTTAAATCATGTATTCCTGCAATTATCATGGATGTATTTTCATAAAAGCCCCACTGGAACCTTAACTAACAACCTCATCAGTATTGCAGCAGGTGGACATACTTTCATCACATGCAGGAGAAAGATAAAAAGTAATTTGTGATGCTGATGCATATAATACAATCTGCTGAAACTGACTTATATACATTATGCACTTATATTAAATTAAATCTAAGAATGTCTACTGAACCTAAAAGACCCCTTTCCATGCATTCAGCAGTTAAATGAATTAACATCAAGTCAAACAGTAAGTCCTGAATAATGAAACTCTAATGAAATTCATTAAAGCTTCACATGTATTGTATCAACCATCTATTAGAATAAAAAGCAACCAAATACAATTATTCATTAATATACTGAATGTTTCAGATTGTATAAGAAAGGGCAGCCAATTTCTATAAAGAAGCTCTTGTATTATTTAAAACAAAATCATTGTAGCAGCGTTTGATTGGCAGCTCTTTTATCATATAGATTTACTGATATCTGCTTCACAGTCTTTGTATGTGAGGTTGAACCATAGGGAGAGCTGTCTTTAAAAATCAATTTGTTTGGTGTTAATTCCCACAAGGCAAGAGAAAAGATGAAAAGTAAAGGGGAGAGATGGTGTTTCAAGAGTGTAAAAACTCATTTGCATCTCAGCGAGAACACTGTTTTAACATGAAATCAATACTGACTAGAATAATTTATGTAGTAGAAATAACCTTTCCCATGCAAGTATTTTGAGTCTTAGTTGAGTGTAATATTCCTTTAAACCACTACAAGTGGAATTTGTACAGTGTGGTCAATGACAAATGACAAACAAGGAGTATCTATTTTACATTTACATTTAGTCATTAAGCAGATGCTTCTATCCAAATCAACTTACAAATGAGGACAATAGAAGCAATAAAAACCAACAAAAGAGCAATAATATGTAAGTGCTGTGATAAGTCTCGGTTTGCCTTATGCAGTACAAGTAGCAAGTTTTAAAAAATAAAAATAAAATAAAAACAAAACAAGTAGATAGATTAGAAAAAGTATAGAGAACGCTAGTTTTAGAGAGTCAATTTTTTTAAATAAAAAGAAAACAAGTCGAACGCAAGCTTCTGGAGGGCACATAAGTCTGAAGTAGTGGATTTAGGTAAAGGGGCGCAGAGCCAGTGGTTGTTTTGTATGCAAACATCAATGCCTTGAATTTTATGTGAGCAGCTATTGGAAGCCAGTTCAAATTGATGAAGAGAGGTTTGACATGCGCTCTTTTCGGCTCGTTGAAGACTAACCTTGCAGCCACATTCTAGATTAGTTGTAGAGGTTTGATAGAACTGGATGGAAGATCTGCCAAGAGAGCATTGCAATAGTCCAGCCTGGACAGAACAAGAGCTTGAACAAGGAGCTGTGTAGGATGTTCCGAAAGAAAGGGCCTGATCTTCCTAATGTTGTATAAAGCAAATCTGCAGGACCTGGCTGTTTTAGCAATGTGGTCTGAGAAATTCAGCTCATCAATGAAATTCAGATCATCAATCACAACTCCAATAACAACTATGGTTGATGCACCTAGCTGGATGGTTAAATTGTGATGAAGTGATGGGTTTGCTGAATCCACAAGCAGTTCTGTCTTAGCCAGGTTGAGTTTAAGGTGATGGTCCTTCATCCAGCAAGAAATGTCTGCTAGACATGCTGAGATGTGAGCAGCTATCTTCAGATCATCAGGATGGAATGAGAGGTAGAGTTGAGTGTCATCAGCATAGCAGTGATATGAAAAGCCATGTTTCTGAATGACAGAGCCTAGTGATGCCATGTAGACAGAGAAGAGAAGTGGTCCAAGAACTGAGCCCTGAGGCACCCCAGTAGCTTTGTCGAAGTCATATCACCCTGTAGCCCAAGACTGGTTGCCCAGTGAAGCAGGGTTGAGCCTGGTCAATACCTGGATGGGAGACCTCCTGGGAAAACTGAGTTGCTGCTGGAAGAGGTGTTAGTGAGACCAGCAGGGGGTGCTCACCCTGTTGTCTGTGTGGGTCCTAATGCCCCAGTATAGTGACAGGGACACTATACTGTAAAAAGCACCATCCTTCGGATGAGACGTTAAACTGAGGTCCTGACTCTCTATGGTCATAAAAAAAATCCCATGGCAATTCTCATAAAGCGTAGGGGTGTATCCCTGGTGTCCTGGCCAAATTCCCTCCACTGGCTTCTAATAATCCCCAACCACTGAATTGGCTCTATCTCTTTCTCCTCTCCACCTATAGCTGGTGTGTGGTGAGCGCACTGGCACTGTTGTACTGTGGCTGCCGTCGCATCATCCAGGTGGATGCTGCACACTGGTGGTGGTTGAGGAGAGAGCCCCTCATGATTGTAAAGCGCTTTGGGTGTACAAAAATACACAATAAATCACTATATAAATGTCTCATTCATTCATTCATTTATAGATGTTGCGATTTGGACAACTCACCCTTCCAAGATACCTTGAAGGGCCTACTTGAGAGGTAAGACTCAAACCACTGGAGTGCAGTTCCTGAGATGACCTTTGCCAATAGGGTTGACAGGAGGATCTGGTGGTTAACCATGTCAAAAGCAGCGGACAGATCCAGCAAGATAAGTATTGAAGATATGGAAGCTGCTTTTGCCAGTCTTAGGGCTTCAACAACCGAGAGTAAGGCAGTCTCGGTTGAATGTCCACTTCTGAAGCCAGACTGGCTGCTGTCCAGGAGTTTTTTCTGTGTGAGAAAGTCAGAGACTTGGTTAAACACAAATTGTTCAAGTGTTTTTGCAATGAAAGGAAGAAGGGATAATGTGTAGTTCTCTAAAAGAGCTGGGTTAAGAGTGGGTTTCTATAGTGGGGTTCTATCCGATAGGAGCCTGTTTAAATGCTGAGGGAAAAACACCAGTGTGAAGGGATGTGTTAATGATGTGAGTGAGTGCAACAATTACAAATCAAGCAGACAAGTAGTAGGATGAAAGTAAAAACAATCTAGAAAAAGAAACTAACCACCACAAAATTTCAAAAAGAAAAATCTAGTTAAAAATGTGCCAAATTCTTGGAAATGTATTCTTTGCATTTCACATGGTTTTGAAAAACCTTTATTTCACCATTTTTTTGTAGAAAAGTTTAAATATATTGACAAATTTTTTTTTGTAAAAATCAAATAAAAAGTGTTGTGTTGACATTCCTCACGTGAGTGTATTTTTCTTTTTTCAATTCATATTTTAATGATTATTTAAAAAGATAAAAATAGTTAATAAAAGTTTTTTTTACAAAACATCATAATTGTATTAATTAATTAATAGTTAATTAATATTCATAAATATTTTTACATTTTTGGGGAGTCTTTAGTTATTTAAGGGATTCTCTCTTTAAATTCTCTATATAAATTCCTGTTTTGTTTTCTTGTTATTTTGCATGTTTTAACACGTTGCACCGCATGACTTTGATTTGGCATACTTTTGGCAGATTTTTTTCCCCTGAATAATAAAAAAATATATATTTTGTTATCTAGAAAAAGAAACTAACCACCACAAAATTTCAAAAAGAAAAATCTAGTTAAAAATGTGCCAAATTCTTGGAAATGTATTCTTTGCATTTCACATGGTTTTGAAAAACCTTTATTTCACCATTTTTTTGTAGAAAAGTTTAAATATATTGACAAATTTTTTTTTGTAAAAATCAAATAAAAAGTGTTGTGTTGACATTCCTCACGTGAGTGTATTTTTCTTTTTTCAATTCATATTTTAATGATTATTTAAAAAGATAAAAATAGTTAATAAAAGTTTTTTTTACAAAACATCATAATTGTATTAATTGATAGTTAATTAATATTCATAAATATTTTTACATTTTTGGGGAGTCTTTAGTTATTTAAGGGATTCTCTCTTTAAATTCTCTATATAAATTCCTGTTTTGTTTTCTTGTTATTTTGCATGTTTTAACACGTTGCACTGCATGACTTTGATTTGGCATACTTTTGGCAGATTTTTTTCTCCTGAATAATAAAAAAATATATATTTTGTTGTTGTGCTTCATTATGATATCAGGACAATTGTCTCACCCATATATTTCTGACTGTATGCACAAAAAATATCAAAACGGAATTCTGAATAATTAAAAGCACGCTCATCATGTATTCATTGTATGTATTAATTGCATTTTTTAAATGATGAGGAATAATTCACACAAAAATTACATTCTGCCATCATTTGCCCTCATGTCATTTAAACCTCTTTCTTCTACATACAGTATAATGAAAGTGCTTAAAAACAGTAGTAAACCGCATAAACTAAATACATTTTTCCTCTTTTATTTTCCACAGATTACAGAAAGTCATACAGGTTTGGAACAACATGAAGATGAGTAGATGATGACAGAATTTGAATGATTCCTTTAATAAACAGGACAAAAAAAAAACGAGTGTTATGTCGTTACCCACATATTTATGCATACAGCCAGAGAGTGTGAAGCGCTGCAGAGGTCAGAGGTCATATATGGGCTCAGATATGCTGCTTATATGTAATTCTGATTCCACGATGCAGAAATAACCGAGATGAAATACGGAAGGCTGATATGGGAACAGGTGTTATGACTGGATACCAGATCTAGCACGGCATTGATCAACAATTAGTTGTAGCTAAGTAAGTTCAAATGTGAACATGACGTTCAGGGAGTGCACTTGCTTTATGAGTGTTGCTGTATGCTTGGGGGTGAATTTAGCTTTATGTGATCCAATTCAGTATATTAAACTCATATTTCTCTCTATTAAAGCACCATTGAATTGCTCTCTCTTATGTAAGGCTGGTTAAAGTCATATCCGCCTATTGATCAAAGCAGTTATGTTAGATAGGCATTCAGGGTGTGGAAATTTCAGATTCAGTAGGATGATATTGATCCGGAATATCTGAGTTTAAGCGTATGTGTGTGTCTGTGTGAATGAGAGAGAGAGACACAGACGAGGAGTGAGAGAAAGGATATCTCTGTCAGGTCTTTTCTCTCAGCACCTTAATGAAAGTCTGGATATTGCGATTCAAGGTTGAATTCATTCGCGTGGAGGACAACGTTCTCCGTGGGCATTTGCAAATGCCATCTGATGAAACAAATTATGAATGTTGATGACCGGGGATGTGTTCACAGCCAGAAAATAGCTCTTTGCAGCTGGTTTCTGTCCAACAATTAGTGTTTGTAGGTAAACAAACAGGTTACATGGTCTTGCTATTAGGTAAAGTGATAAGTCAGCTGTCAGCTGTGAGGGAAAAACCATTTCATATTTAGCATTTCACAACTCCAAGGTGTTTTATGCATGGCAAAAATGTATTGCAAGCTCTCCCTGAATGTCCAGATCATATCTGTATTATTCATAAAGAAATTGTAGGTCATCCATGGCTGATTTATTGCCTCTCGAGATGGTTAATCAGTTTCTTGGAGAGGCTCTTGTTGGATTGCAGGTGTGTGCTGGATTGGAAACAGCATGGATAAATATTTTATTTACTCTCTTTTAAAATGCTAATCTTCACCTGATAGCAGTTTTTGGTGGTTAGTTCTCTAGAAGACATACATGTCTTATGGTACAGTATTAATGATAAATGTTTGGCATGCATAACAGCCTTGGGGTTTTCTTAAAAGGGCTGGTTTACCTAAACAAGAGCATTATGTAATCATGTAATTATATATTATATATTTATCTATTAATATGATAGAATTAGAAATTATTTTATTATATATTTATTTATAACTTGGGACAAAATATACAAATATGAGACATTTAAATTTTGAATGAACTTTGAATCTTACTAACAGATAAATAAATAACAGCACAGGTTCATGCTATCAGGGACAAACGCTGAGACGGAGCGTCTCTTCTTGAAATTAATAAGCAGAAAGCATCCTGAGTTTGGCTGCCACTGCTCATCTGCACTGTTAGATCACTTCCAGACATATTTCAGTCTGTTTATGTCTCCTTTCCTTTGACTTTCCATCCCCCCCCCCCCCCCCCCCTCTCTCTCTCTCTCACACACACACACACCTGCTTGCTCTTTTGGTCCTGGATTTGCAATCTTAAACTTCTTTAAAGGTGAAACATGAAAACCGTAATAGAAAAATGCAATTAAAAACATTTGCTCATATAAACATATCGAGAACTTTCAAATAAGGTATTTAGCCACGTCATTTTAAGGATTTTGTCCTCAATCAATATCTTCCTGGCCTCTCTCTCTGTGACACATTCTCATGTATAAAGCGCAGCCTCCAGCGCACAACATCTACTCAGCGTAATAGGCAGAGATTGGAAGGTGGAGGGGCCAGAGAGGAGAGATACTGAGAGTGAAACAGCAAAACACAGAGAGAGAGGGGGAAGGAAGAGAGAAAGGGGGAGGGAAAAGAGTCTAATGACAGCTCGAGAGGCATTCTGATGGGCTCCTCACTTTTACAAGAGCTTTGGACACTTAATGACTATTTGTGGTTGATTTTATGCACTTTTTGGGTCTTTTTTTTCAGTTTGCAGAGAGATGATCTACCGGTCTTTTCAGAGATTTTTTGAAAAGAGGGGGATTTTTTAATATAATTTAGATTTTTTTTTTATTAGCTCAACTGGAAATCCTTTTTCGTTTGGGACATCATCCGACATCAGTTGGACAAGATGAGAGCAGCGTGGAGTGTCTTCTTGCTTCTGTCCGTCTGTCTGCAGCTGGAGTATGGTAAAGTCTGACCTTCGGTTTAACTTTACAAGTAACTCGCTGCAGTTACACAATACCCAATTTCCTGTTTATGTATTGATGCAGTGTGAATGAGGGGTAGTGAGCAGCTCAGGGGGTGTTTTGTCACTACATAATGTTTTTTAAAGACAAAGACAATAATGAAAACCGTAATAGAAAAATGCAATTAAAAACATTTGCTCATATAAACATATCGAGAACTTTCAAATAAGGTATTTAGCCACGTCATTTTAAGGATTTTGTCCTCAATCAATATCTTCCTGGCCTCTCTCTCTGTGACACATTCTCATGTATAAAGCGCAGCCTCCAGCGCACAACATCTACTCAGCGTAATAGGCAGAGATTGGAAGGTGGAGGGGCCAGAGAGGAGAGATACTGAGAGTGAAACAGCAAAACACAGAGAGAGAGGGGGAAGGAAGAGAGAAAGGGGGAGGGAAAAGAGTCTAATGACAGCTCGAGAGGCATTCTGATGGGCTCCTCACTTTTACAAGAGCTTTGGACTCTTAATGACTATTTGTGGTTGATTTTATGCACTTTTTGGGTCTTTTTTTTCAGTTTGCAGAGAGATGATCTACCGGTCTTTTCAGAGATTTTTTGAAAAGAGGGGGATTTTTTAATATAATTTAGATTTTTTTTTATTAGCTCAACTGGAAATCCTTTTTCGTTTGGGACATCATCTGACATCAGTTGGACAAGATGAGAGCAGCGTGGAGTGTCTTCTTGCTTCTGTCCGTCTGTCTGCAGCTGGAGTATGGTAAAGTCTGACCTTCGGTTTAACTTTACAAGTAACTCGCTGCAGTTACACAATACCCAATTTCCTGTTTATGTATTGATGCAGTGTGAATGAGGGGTAGTGAGCAGCTCAGGGGGTGTTTTGTCACTACATAATGTTTTTTAAAGACAAAGACAATAAAATCCCTATGCACATTACTAGAAAAAAGCTGCAACTACAAGAATGATACTTACTATATTATAATAATTATTTAATATTGTTATATGGTACAGTATAATAATATCGTTAATATTAATTATAATTTTTATTATAATACTAAAAATGAAATATTTTTTATTTAAAATAATAATAATAATAACAAACATTATGTTTTGCATGTAAAAACTATTTTTTGTAATGGAAACAGCTTTTATCCTATTTGCATGGTGTGGATTTAACCAGCGCTGATGAAACTTGGTTTTTAATCATCTGACCAGTGTTTTCCACCAGTCCAGCTCGTGCCCATGCGGAAGAAAGACTCCTGCAATCTTTGTTCAGCAACTACAACAAGCTCTCTCGTCCGGTAGCAAACATCTCAGATGTGGTTCTGGTCCACTTTGGCCTGTCCATTGCTCAGCTCATTGATGTGGTGAGTCTCAGATGCACTCCAGCACAGCGACATCTTAATTTTAGCAAAAAAAAATAGACAGTTTATGGACAGTGAACTATGTTGCATTTTTCTTGTAAAAATGTGCAGACATATACTCACTGTACAGTATATTTAACCCATCTCTTACTACTCTCTTCTGCATGGATATCCTACTTTGCATCATAATAAACCAGGATGAGAAGAATCAGATGATGACCACAAATGTCTGGGTGAAGCAGGTAGGTTTTCATAAAAAAATAAAACACAGCCCATAATTAGGCATTAATGAGATTTTTAATTGGAACTGGGCTCTTGTTGCTTCACTCTCCACCCCTGTCATACCTGCTGGTTGTGAACGGTGATGAGCACACATGTTTCCCTGCAGGAGTGGAACGATTACAAGCTGCGCTGGAACCCAGAGGAGTATGAGAATGTCACCTCCATCAGGATCCCCTCCGAGATCATCTGGAGACCGGATATTGTGCTCTATAACAAGTGTGTGAAGCTTTTAACAATCCGGAATTCGGCCAAATCCATTTCTAAGAATCTATATCCTCAAACACTGTTAACCTCCTGCTGTTCTAAGCGTTGTAATGTGTTCACGCTATTCCAGACTGCACTTTGGGTACCTGTTAATGGTTAACTCTTTTCCTCAGGGTGATGCTGTGGTTCTTACAGAGGAAACTGGTGCATAATATGTGTAATCTTTAATCCCCCTTTAATCTTAATTCTGTATGTCTTCTGTTCATGTAGTGATAACTAGAAGACATGGGAATTAGGCTGTCCTCCATTATGAGGGCTGATATGAGTACTGATCAGTGCTGCCCTTATAAGAGACCAGGTTGAAGTGAGCGAAATTACAGACGCTTCAGTTAGAGGTGCATTGCGTATGGCTTTTGCATTAAAAGAAATACTAGGTTTTAAAGAATGTCTTATTCATACATTACAATTACTAATCAGAAATGGAGTATAATTGGTTGCCTTTTTTTTTTTTTTAATCTACAGCTAAAATGTACTTTAAATTGTAAAAATAGTTCTTTGTCAAATCTACGAATTTAACATAGGATAATGTAAGGTAAGGATGTTTTATTTACTAGAATTATTACTTTCAGCTCAATCTATTTTGTTCACACAAAATTGAAAATTCTATCATTGTTTACTTACCCTTGTGTTGTTCCATATCTGTTTGATTCAATGGAGTTTGCAGTCTGGACTGAATGTCACCAACATGAAAGAAAAAGCCCACGTAACACGAAATAGTGCCAATAAACCTCAACAAAAAAACAACCACGCCTTTAATTCTTCTCAGGCTGCATGCAGTCCGATTCTGAGCCGGTTCTTTTACAGAATCTTTCAAAAAGACAAGCAAAATCAGGAGTTAAGGCTGGAATACAGTACACTACATGACTTTTAAAATCAGAAAAGTTTTTAACACACTTGGCATAATACACTTGCAGACTTTGTAAATAGTGGAAAACTGGCCATCATACACTAAGCGACTGAGGATCGGACACTACCAGACAGATGTTCCAATCACAACAAATTCACGCAGAAACGTGCGCCTTGTTGCTAGGAGATGCTTGACAAATGAAAACAATATGTGTTCTAAAATAGGCTGAAAATATCAAACATGTTTCATATCCTCCAGCTGGATGCAATCAAAGCCTGAAGTTAAAAAATCGGAGTCTGTGACCACCATACACTATGTGTGTTTCTATGAAATCTGTCAACTCAAATCTGCAGACTGACTCTGATTTTCGGCAGCTAGTGCCGACTTATCCAAACTGTAAATCGGGACAAAAGTCACGTAGTGTATTCCAGCCTTTAGCAGATTGAATCGTTCTCGAAATTGACTCAACAAACATCCCACTCACTTCAACAGGAATACTTTTATTGATGTTCGTCACGTGAAACTCAAATTACTGCTCATATGGCCTACAGTTAAAGATCATTTAATCTGTATTTGAATAATACAAATAAATATGTATTTAAAAAAGTCCTTTTGATCAGCTTTTTAAAAATTGCTAGTAAATTTCTAATTATATATTATCACCAAACCTTGGAATGGATTGCTTGATTGATAGATCAATCAATCAATCAATCAATCACGGTTTGTAGTTAATTTTGGCAATATTCATTCAAAAACTGAGGTGTATAAGCTCAGATCAATGAGGCCTACGATTAATCAGTTCCAAAATGAAATACAAAACCTGTGCCAATTGAAAGAAAACAAGTTGATAAAAAAAGACTCAATCCGTTATTTGATAGGCCTAATAATATATCATAACAAGAAATGTATTAGCAATTTTTTGTAGGCTGGTCATTTTTGACTGGGAACATCACACGTGTAAGTTAATGCAATAACATCAACAAGCATTTTCTAGACAAAGCAAATCTATTTAATTATTTAATTATTCAATTCTAATTCTGTTCTTTATATAAAAAAACTTACCCCTTTTAGACTTGCACTCTATTTATTTACTAACTGCTTGTTTTCTTTAAAAAAAACCCACTTGCTTCTCTAATCTTTTTGCATTCTATCTATTTGTTTTCTTTTTATTTATTATACAATTATAATTCTGACTTTCTGACTTCTTCTGATTAACAAAAGCAAAAAAGGCCTCTAACACTAGCTTGCTCTATTCTTTTTCTATTCTATCTGTTTTCTTTTTATTTATTATATGATTTAAAAAACCCTTGCTACGTGTACTGCATTAAGTGAAGTTAAAGCACTTGTACATTATTGCTCTTTTGCTGATTTTGATTGCTTCCATTGTCCTTATTTGTAAGTCGCTTTGGATAAAAGCATCTGCTAAATGTCTATGTAAATGTAAATCGTCTCTGGGTCAGAACACAATATGAGTTAAGACACTTTTTTGTCCTTTTGAAACTTGATATAAACAATGATTGAATTTTTGGTTGAACTGATCTTTACATAAGCTCTGATTGCACATTTGCAGTTTAAGTGAATACAGAAGCTATTATAACAATTATGAACTCTCTAAAATTTCCTTGATCCAAGATATTTGCTCTATTAGGAAGAAAGTTCTGAGAGTTGAGAGGTTAAACACAGTCAAAGACGTCATGGGTTATTGATGCTTTGGCTCACTGTGATGTGCACTGACACCACTAAAGCTGTCTTTCACATTGCTCCACAGATATTTCATTGCAGGCTCTATCTGATAGTTTTGTGTTTGATCTGCAGTGCGGACGGAGATTTTGCGGTGACTCACTTGACTAAAGCCCAGGTGTTTTACAATGGCTGGATCAAATGGAAACCTCCTGCCATTTATAAAAGCTCCTGCAGCATCGATGTCACCTTCTTTCCCTTCGACCAGCAAAACTGCAAGATGAAATTCGGCTCTTGGACGTACGATCGGGCCAAGATTGACCTGGTCAGCATGGCCAGTGATGTAGACCAGATGGACTATTGGGAAAGCGGGGAGTGGGTCATCATAAACGCCGTTGGCACTTACAACATCAAGAAGTACGAGTGCTGTACGGAAATCTACCCAGATATCACCTACTCCTTCATCATCAGACGTCTTCCTCTGTTCTACACCATCAATCTAATTATCCCCTGCCTGCTTATATCCTGCCTGACCGTGCTGGTCTTCTACCTTCCCTCAGAGTGTGCGGAGAAAATCACGCTATGCATCTCTGTCCTCCTCTCTCTGACCGTTTTCCTCCTGCTTATCACGGAAATCATCCCCTCAACCTCGCTAGTAATCCCGCTTATTGGCGAGTACCTCCTCTTCACCATGATCTTCGTCACCCTCTCTATCATCATCACTGTGTTTGTGCTCAACGTACACCACCGTTCGTCCCGCACACACAGCATGCCACACTGGGTGCGCCAGTTTTTCCTCCACCTGGTGCCCCGTTACCTGTTCATGAAACGTCCTCCCACCTCAGGTAAGAGGAATTGTAAGAAACTGATTGAGATGATGCACAAGCCAATGGCATCACAGTCCATGTTTCTACGGAACAACATTCTGGATATTTCTCCGCAAAGCCCGCTCCCTCGTTTGGACATGACCTCGGTTGCCCAGCTGGATCAAATTCAGCAGGACTCTTCCCCCAAACCCATGTTTTTCTGCAGTTCTCCCAGCACCCAGTATTCCATCCTGCAAGAGGAAACTTCACAAACACCTCAAACGCCGGTCTCCGCTTATACGTGCGCATACACAAACAGCATCTTTGCCTCAAGCACACCTTCATTTCCTGATACTATGCTTGGTACTCTGCTACACACTATCCCGCAGGATGGAGCCGAGTGTACACACTGTGATATCCAAGGCCAGAGTGTTGAGAGCATCTTCGTGGAAGCTAAAGAGAGTGTGCTGGAAGCAGGGAGTTGTCAACACTGTCTTACATCTGAGGGGACGAGTCTACAGAAGCTTGATCACGATGAAGCAGGGAGGTGTACCAGACATAACATGCCCAACGCTCAGATCTCCAGCTCTAACAGTGACGGCACTGCTGATCTGAATGCAGAGGAGCCAGGGAGCAATCTGTCGCAGTCCCTGCTCAAAGCCCTGGAAGGAGTTCAGTACGTTGCTGACCATCTGAGAGCAGAAGATTCAGACTTTTCGGTAAGTTTTACCAATTAAAAGAGTGCTTCGCCTTCAAGACAAATGAAAATGTTGTCATCATTTAATCACTGTTATGTCATTCCAAACCCGTGTGACTTTCTTTCTTTGGTGGAACATAAATGTTCACACTAGGCCTGCCGGTATAACATGTTAATGTGGCGCGTTAAATTATAGAATAAATAACGTGTTAAAATGAATACATTTAATGCACCCCATCCCCGTCCCGGCCCAGACCTGTACATCACCTTACACTGCATGCAGTTGCTGCCAAACATGATGCAGGAAGACGACTGACTGTGGGATATATGAGAATGCAGTTATACGCCCTTAAAATTCAAGAAATGAGGGCAAATTGAAAAAAAAAAGTCTTATATTTATACCATATGATATTGTTTAACAATATCACATGAGCAAGAGTGCTGATTTTCTCGAATATCTGCAAATGTGATACTGATTTTAATAGTTCAATAAACAAGAAGTTAATATTGTGTTAAATTTTAGAAACAATATTGTCAATGTTCTCAATCTCGCAGACGAAAATAGTTTCAAACAAAGCCCCAGCTGTAGCCTACTGTTGCATCTTTCGAGCAACACACAGCTGGAAAGTTTTGTAACTGAATGAATCCACGTTTTTTGAGTAAATCGAATGAGCCAATGATTCAGGGAGTCATTCATAAAGATACTCGTTTCATTTTTTTAAATCAATCAGCCTGAACAAATTGGTTGAATGAATGACTCACTCACTCACTCTTTCTAAAGCTACTATTTGTCATGTCTGTTCAATGCTTTTCTCACCTATAACACAGTAATAATCTTTAAGGGGGGTGGGGCGTGAGATGTGGGATTAATTAATTGGCACATCATATAATTAATTAGAGTCAGATTTTGATGAATTAATGAATTCAATTCATTTATTCAGTTAGTCACACACTTCCATCACCCTGATTTTATGCGCATTTTGAAATATCACATCAGAAAAGAGTACGGAAACGCCCAATTTGGGGGGGGGGGAATTCTTAATTTGCAAAATAAATAAAAAAACAACACTTCCTGGTAAACTGGCACTAAATATAACCAAGAAAAGTAGGAGAAGCCACTGAATATAATAATTTTCATATATAATAAATGCGCTCGAAACAATCTTTTCTTTCAGAGGTGAATGCTGCTGTTTGGGAACGCAGTCGTAAGACAGTTCTGGGAGGAAATTACAGAAATACTTTGACAGACTTTGCTCAGGCATTTCAGAGTGACCAAAACAACCTTTAAATGCTGTGCAAATTAAGAGATTTTTTTCCATCACTCGTTTTTGATGCGGTACTTCAAAATGCACATAAAAACAGGGTGATGGAAACATAGCTAATGACTAAAACTGGTTACTCATCTTTGTGAACTGTTAATTAAAAGAACCAATATATTCATTTAAGAATCAGAGTAGCCTGACTGATTGCTCTGTGTATTTATGAATCACTAAATTGAACCCGCTGATATGTTCTTGAATCGAACTATTGATCGCGTTATTGTTTCTTGCCATTATTTTGCGGTATGCAGTCTTTTAATTTCATCAAATTCAATACAAACTACAAAGTCACATTCACAGCTCAGGTAAAATATGATTTCTTCAGTTGTTGTGCTGAAGATTAGATAAAAAGCTGTGCAGGAAACTCTGCTGTACGGTTATATTCATGTTTTATGTCATATGGGTTTGGAATGACATGCGGGTGAGTAAATATTTATTTTTGGATGAAGTAGGCCTATTTCTGGAAAAAAAAATGCAGTAGAGATGAAAGTAAAATAAAAACAAACACAAAATAACTCTAAAGGTAAATAAACTGTTAAAAAAAACTGTAAAAAATAATATCCAGGATTGAAAAACTTGTTATAAGAACCTTGAAACATTAGATTCTTCTTTAGCAAGAGATTCTGCTCAAGTCCTTCCGAGGCACTTTGAGCTGGCCTTTGATATTTGTATAATTTTTTTTTATCACTGCTCTTGCTACACTACAAAAAACAGAAAACACAGTGGTCTCACAGGAAAGTAGTCATCCAAAAAAAAATCAATTCTGAGAGGGAAAGATGCGAGTGAAAAATATATCATGATATCTGAAACGAATGAATCTCCTTTTGCCCCACCAGGTGAGGGAAGACTGGAAATATGTTGCCATGGTGATTGATAGAATATTCCTCTGGATGTTTGTGCTGGTGTGCATTCTGGGTACCGTCGGATTGTTCCTCCCACCGTGGCTGGCTGGAATGATCTAGATCCTCATGTGGAGTCTCTGATTGGCTCTGAGTGGGTGGGGAATGTTCTTGTCAATCACATTTGACTTCAGTGGCCTCACTAAACCTACGCTCTCATGAAAATGAAGTGATGTTTATGGAGTCAATTTAATGCCACATATACTCGCAAAAGAATTGAAGTATTGCAAAAGAAAATAAAGTTTTGCAAACGAAAATGAAAGGATTGAGAAAAAAATAAATGTGCTTTTTGCAAAAAAAAAAAAAGAATTGCAAAAGAAAATGAAGTATTGCAAGAAAAAATTAAGTTTTGCAAACAAAAATAAAGAATTTCAAAACTATAAATGAAACAGAGCAAAGCAATGATTTCGCAACACATATTTTCCATGGCCATAGCTACTAATTTATTTGCAACGCTGCTTTTATTATGCGTTTCAGTCAAGTGTGCACTTGTGATACTGTTTTTTCCCTTTGTACTTCATGTTTCTGCGCATTTCACTTTCTGGCATTGTTTTGACATGGGGGTGGAGTCAAGGGACTGGGGCGTGTATAACAGGCCTGGACACGCCTTCCTGGAAGTTACGTCATCGGCCTGAGACGCAGATCACATCTGATCATGGCACAGTCCTTGAGCAGAGGCATGCGGGTGGATCGTTTCCTTTTATTCACAAGCATTAAAGGGGTCCTATTATGCTCTTTTACAAAGTCTTGATTTTGTTTTGGGGATGTATTAGAATAGGCTCTCATACTAGGTTGTTCAAAAAACACATTATTTTTCACATATTTTACACAAGCGGCAACCTCCCGCTCTCTCTCGTGAAGCCAACAAGTGACTTAAACTGTAATTCATCAACTGGCCGCTAGAGGCTGGCTGCAAAAGGGAGCCAATCCCATAGACTCCCCATGTTAAAATGCCCAACTTTAGAGCAGAAAAAAACGTTTACAGCCTGGTTAAAAAAATTATTTTGGTCTATATAGCCTTCATGACAACTGTGAGGGGGGTGATTTTTTTTTATAACTCATCCGTTTAAATGATATTAAGCCTTAAATTTCTGCATAATTAAGGGCGTGACCACTTGAGTGACAGGTGGATTACTGCTGCTAGGTGGGCGTGGCTTCAGCAACCTGCTCCCGACTCTTTGCCCATTTTCGATTTTCCAGGAGTGATATTTGAGAGCGATTTAACCCCGGATGATTGTAACCACTCTAAGCTCGTCTGCCTTGGGGAAAGCTAGCGTGTCTCCGACATAGTGATAACACTCGTTGCCTTCTCTAGTGCAGCTCAACCAGGTCTCTATGCATTGTAATCCAAACGAGTCGTTCGTTGTAGTTTTTGAAAAAATAAAATATCTCCTTTTGAAGTGGACTTTGAGCTTTGTAACTTTGCAGATCTTTTTTATGCTCAAACAGCAACATTACAGACTAACTAAAGTTGAAAAAGTGAAAAAGCATAATAGGACCCCTTTAAAACATGCATGGTTTCGCTTTATTAACTATATGTGTACTAACAGCGTATGCTCAAGTTAAAGAAGTTGCTAACATGAACATCTGCTGTTTAGTTCTCTCAATGTGCACACTGTTATAGCATTAAAATGTGTATTGTTTCGTTTTGTTAAGTAAATATTAACGGTGTTTGTTAAAATCTGTTAACCTGTGGGAGGACGTCAGCGCACAGAAGCATTCTTTGTTTATATTCGTTCAAAGTTACTGCGATGTAATTAACTTGATAAACTGTACATCATTAAAAAGGTCTATGACTCAAGCTTCATTTTTTAAATCTTAGTGACAGTCATTTCTTGTCAGGAGTTATGTAAATGAAAAATTAAGTCAATACCTTTTTGTTTGCAAAACTTCTTTTTCTCGCAATACTTTATTTTCTTTCGCAATTCTTTGCAAAAAGCACAGTTATTTTTTCTCAATACTTTCATTTTCGTTTGCAAAACTTCAATACTACTACTACAATACTGCAATACTTCTTTTGCAATTACGTATATGTGGCATTGACTTGACTCCATAGGATGTTTAATGTCAGTGCTTCTCACTGCAACAGGAAGTTAGTAGTGGGATTCTGTGCACATGAAGGACTGTTTTGTGCTAAATGCAAGTTAATAAAAAATGTAATGAAACCAAATGAAACTACTGTGATCATTTACTCACCCTCATGCCTTTCCAATGATTTTATTTCTTCTGTGGGATATAAGGAGAAACTCTGAATAGCTCTAATCACTCTTTTCCATTCAGGTAAAGCTTTCAGACTTAAAGGGATAGTTCACCTCAAAATGAAAATTCTGTCATCATTTACTCATCTTCAAGTTGTTCCAAACCCAGCAGAGTTTCTTTCTTCTGCTGGACACAAAAGAAGATATTTTGAATAATGTGGGTAACTAAACCGTTTCTGGTCCCCATTGACTTCCAATGTATTTTTTCTCATAATATGGAAGTCATTGGGACCAGCAACTGTTTGGTTGCACACATTTTTCAAAATATCTTTTTTGAAAGAAACTCATAAAGAATCAGGTTTAGAACAAAGGGTGAGTAAATGAAAACAGACTTTTCCTTTTTGAGTGCACTATCCCTTTAAAAGGGGACACAAAATCATAATTAAGACATAAGACCTTGTATATCCAAGTCTTCTGAGGTCGTCAGTCTGTGTGCAGTAACTTAACTTGTATTTAACCTGGAACATTCCTTTCAAGAAAACTGGGTGAGTTGATTCAGTCTGTCATCTTAAGTCCTGTACATTTTTTGAATACTAAACCCACTGATATAAAACACAGAAATCAACATAAAGAATACATCTCGCTTAATGGTTTACACTGGAAACTATTTCAATTATTTAAATGAATAGTTTTCCCCTATTTTGGGCATTGCATCACAGCACATGGATCTCAGTGTGTGAGAATGACCTACAGGAGATTTCAGCTGTGAAACATGACAGCAGATAAAATTGTGCAATAGTTTGTTCAAGTCTGTCCTGAATGTGATATGAATTCATAAAGATCATTCCCAAGGTCTGCTTGTATTTCAGCTGTTCACCTTTACAAACACTGAATATATCAGACTGAAGATGCCAAAAGAAGCAGGTCCATCTTAACTTGTGAAATATTACTGACATTATTTATGTCCATATTTCGGAAACAGCTTTTAACAAATACTTTTTACAAAAATTACTATGTCGATTAAGGTTGCAAGATTATTCCTTTTAATAAACTAAATGAACTTGCAGGGGCTATTTATAACAGGAAGAATTACTATTTAAAATGCTAAATTTCAGATGATTTAGTAACTGAATGTTAAGATGTCCATTAAAAAGCCATATGGAGGAGTGATGAAACATCTTCAAAAGACAAGAAATTAGTCCATTAATAGCAAATGAAAGCCACATGAGATTAAATCTGTCTTTCAAGTATTTCGTGAAGGATTTAAGATTTTGCCATTAAATGCTGACATTTCCCAATGAAAGGTTTAGCAAGACATGTTACCGTTATCGTTCCTGAGCAATACCGAAATAGCTGTCAAGGAAAATCTGCTCTAATTCCCCTCTCTCCTCTCAGGAGGTGGATGAGTTGACCTACAAGAGAAGAGGTCACAGGTTGAGTTAAATCAGTGCCTCAGAGCAGATGGAAAGCTTAGAGTGAACCAGTGCTGTCGTCCTCTTCAAGAGCATCACCGATATTGGATTTCACCATCCACACCATAATGAAAGCTGTCAAACAACTAGGCTGCCACTTTAAAACATGTACTAACAGCAATTCCTTTATCTGTTGGGTATGTCTTTGTAAATAAATACTGGTTCAACGACATATTCATCATAAGTTCTCTTTAAAATGTTCGATACCCATACATTTGTATAAGTAACATGCCAGTTGTTAAGAATCAATTTCAGATTTTGACAAAAATATACCGTTCCAAAGAAACTTTAGAGATAAAAGTTGGTTGATTGAATTAAACCAAAACCAATGCATGGGCTGTTCATCCTGCTTTGGTTCATACATATTTAAACAAATGTCCACTGGCCAAATATAAATGATCTGCAGAAAAAGCCACAGTATTTGGTAATAAATGTAATGATTAATCATTTCATTAATAAGGATTGTTTATGTTTAGATTCTCAGAAACTTGAATGTACAGGTATGTGGTAGTAAATAGAGAAGCATCTCTTACTGCTGAGGTGCTTTGAATGTTTTTACTTATAAATGCATTTTCTAAATGACGTCTCAGATTTGATTCTAGGAGATCACTATCTGTTACCCGGGCTGGACTGGATAATCTGCAATTTCAAGAAGGAAATCCCCTGTACCCCGCTGAAAGACCAGTCTGCTCACCAGCATATCATGTTTTGGATGCTGATGTGCTGGTGTCTGACTTTTATCTTGGTGAACCAGATTCAATGGTTACTGTAGGTTTTTATAGTTAAAGGAACAGTTCACCTAAAAATGAAAATTTGTTGAAAATGTACTTCATCCAAGATGTAGATAAGTTTGTTTCTTCATCAGAATAGATTTGGAGAAATGTAGCATTACATCACTTGATCACCAATGGATCATCTGCAGTGAATGGGTGCCGTCAGAATGAGAGTCCAAACAGCTGATAAAAACAGCACAATAATCCACAACACGACTTCAACCTATCAATGAAGCGAAAAGCTGCATGTTTGTAATAAATAAATTCATCATGTAGATGTTTTTTATGTCAAATCATTGCTTACAGCTAAAATATGAGTCCTCTATTCATTTTGTTGCTTTCTCTAGTGAGAGACATGCTGTTTCTCCAGTAACAGAAAGCAATGCTGATCCACACTGGAGATTTAGTACTATACTGCATTTACATTTAATAATTTAGAAGGCTTGTACACAGAAGAGCCAACAATGACAAGTTAACAATCTAAGAAGTGCAGTAAATGAGGAAAAGACAAAACAGGAAATTAGTTAAAGGGTTATTAAAATACAAAAATTTAAATTACCCCATGATTTACTCACCCTCAAGCCATCCTAGGTGCATTTGACTTTCTTCTTTCAGACGAATACAATCAGAGTTATTTATAAGCTTTATAAAGCTTTATCCAAGCTTTATAATGGCAGTGAATGGTGGTCGAAATTTTGATCATTGATCACCATCCATCATAAAAAGTGCTCCACACGGCTCCTGTTGCACGCGCTTTCACGAGAGAGTGGCAAAACAAAATACCGGTCATGAATTAGAAGTACAAAACGAGGATTTGTAAAAAAAAAAATTATCATTGGATTTTGATATAGGCCAAGAGGAGACTGGTTTTCCTTTGCTGTAAACAAAACTTGCTTCTAGTGAGACTAGCATATTCTCACCGGAGCTTTATGCTATGCCTACGTTCTACTTCATCCGCTGGAACGACACTCTTGTGAACACGTTGTTTTGATTGTGCTTCAGCTCTGTTTTTCATTGCGGAAGAAGGTGGTTCAGGGTACTGGCAACCAGGGCCGTACGCAGGTTTTTACAAATACCTAGGTCCCAAAAAGGAGATTGGTAGGGGGGTTCGGGGGCATGCTCCCCTGAGAAAATTTAGATTTTCCTGACCTACATGTGTGCATTTTAAGATGTTTTAAGGCTCACAAATTGGATAATAATATAGGTTTAAAACCAAGTCAGTGGGCAGTAGTAGCCTAGAATAAATTATTTTTCAAGATAACAGATTCTTAAGCATGAGAATCAGATTAAATGTTGCAATGAATGATCCACGCTACAAACTGGAAATAGAGAAGATATAGTTTGCTTAAGTTTATGAATGTAATAATCCTGGGGCAAGTTCAAGCTCAAACCTGTGGGCAATGTTTTGCTATGGTTTCCGGGTTGAACGACATGTTTCCTGGAAACGGTGTGCAACGGGGTTTGAGATACGTTTTCTCTTGTTTGGTGGGTGTGTCAAAAATGTCAGCCCAATCAGCAGCAACATGTAAATAAACCACGCGGTATTAAAGAGACAGCTTGCACAATGTAATTAACATCCAAATAAATTCACAAGAGCAAGTATATTGTTTGCACATGTTTATTTACATTAAAGGCAAAATAACTGAAATAATAAGGGCACAAGTATAGATCTGGAACTTCTTTAAGTCTGTCTAAATATCATTTAGTAATTGCAATGTCTTCTGGTCCATATCCTTTCCTTAGGAAGGTGTGCAAGACACTGATTCATGTAACATAAAAATACTATTTATATATTTTGCTATTGTATTGAGGAGTGACACTTACATAAACTTTTCTATACTCCTCTGATTATATAATGGTAAATATTACAATATCATAGCACAACAACAGTGATCAGCAATAATGATGAGCCGAATACTCACAATAAAAATAATAACGTCATGATCATAACACAGTCTCGTATTAAACACGTGTTTATACCGATTTCATCAGGCTCCGAAAATTCTTCAAAAAGTCTCTCTCCGGTACAGAACTGCATAGGTTAAACTTACGGGTCTATCACGTGATGAACGAACGACTCGAAAAACCAGAAGACTCGAGAGATGAACTAATCAATTTTCTTTCCGGCTCAGACTGCATTGGTTAAGCTTATGGGGCTGTCACGTGATGAACAAACGACTCAAAAAACCCAAAGACTCGAAACTACTTGTCTAATTCCAGTACAGAACCTATAGGATGTTGCGCATGTGCGACTGAACGAATCACACCCGAAGACGACTCGTTCCTCTGAGTCACATTAAAGATTCGTTCAAAATGAACGAATCGTTCAAGAACGACCCATCACTAATAAACATATAGATTGATAAACAGGGAGCGAACTACGGGGGAGCTAGTGGGAGCTCGGCTCCCCTTAATAAGACATGGGCTCCCCTGAAAAGGTGATTTGTGAAATTTTGGGGGGTCTCAAAAAATATTGACAATGTGTTATTTTGACGTGCAATTTCAGTTTTGTGTAATGTGATCATCGTGGATTATTATGTGTAAAATTGCAAAAATATCATTCATTCATGCATGACGGCGATTTAAACCTAATTCACTTTAATAAAGATAACTATACATGCTATTCTTGTCATGAGCATCAAGGTGTGGGGGCGCTGCGGTGCAAATTCCACTCATGTTTAGTACATGTTAACTCAAAGATTCGTAGAAAAAATATAAACGCTAGTCTGGTCGATTCTGTGTTAAGGTAAGGCATGTTATTCGCAATTATGTGTTGTGGCTGGGTTGTTATAGATCTGCGTGACTCGATGTCTTAGGCCTAATTGAACGGAGGAATTATGGTATTCTTCTGTAGCCTGACGACGAGTAACTCTAACCGTTGTTCATGTGAACTAAGACAGCCTGATGCTTTGTTTATAGACTATTTGTGGGTGGCTGTTTGTTGCTTCACCTATAAATTTGTGTCGATAAAGTATAATAGGGTAAATCCTGTATAGTGATTTATCCTATATAGTGCTTGCATAAAGCAAGTAGTGCATACACTTGTAGCTGTTATGTATCTTTGTAATTCATTGTAAGCCCCCTTTTGAGGCACGCGCATGCGCACGAAAAACAAATATTTGTATTTAATTCATGCTAAATATAAGTTAGACAGCTTAATTTATGCTAAACAATGTTATTATAGTTAACTAAAACTAAACCCATAAGAAACATTTTCTCTACTTGAAATAAAATAAATGTTAATCAAAATAAAATACTAAAAACACAAAAATAAATTATTGTTATATGATACATTATTATTAATTATTATTATTATAAAAATATTTTATAAAAA
>NW_015505514.1:102421-109717 GCF_001515645.1 Sinocyclocheilus grahami | reverse complement strand
TATATATATATATTCAGAGGTGCTTGACCTATATTTCAAATTATATGTTAGTGACTATTTGTGTTATGTTAGTGTTTGGAAAACTGAGATTTACCTTAAAATTTAAACAGTAAAGATTACACTTCATAATTCCAGAATTTTTAAGAGCTAAATATTAATCAAAGGAAGGTTAACCACATTTTTACCAAATAAAATTATATGACTTTTTCCGTCATTTGTGAATAACTGGACTAGGATTAAGGATAAGGATTTGGTGACAAACAAACAAACAAATAATCTTGTGTTCTGTGTTTTTTTTTTCAGTTTGTGTTTGAGAAACTGAGATTTACCTTAAAATTCAAGCAGTAAAGACTGATATCCTTGTCTTGGATGTGGACTGCATCTCTGATCAACGCTGCCAGAAAGCCTCTGGGATTGAGAAAGGCAGACAGTCGATAAACACGAGGTTTAATACTGGATGACTCCTCCCACAGGTATGACCTGAGCTGCTCTGCTTGAGTCTCCAGTCGTGAGAGAGCTGATAATGTTAGATACGCAGTAGTGGAGCTTGTCATGTTATATTTAACTGGCTGAAAACTGTCTAAAAGGAGGGAAGACACCAGTGCATCCAGACGCTCCCGCTCTATCTGGAAGAAACAGTGCAATGGACCAAGAGAAGCAGATTCTATTCCCATGCCGATGTCCATTTTCCTCAACTTGTCTTGTAAAGTTAGCAGCCTTTCCCAAGCTGTCCTATAGTCCGGAAGTTCTTGACGTTGCATTAAAAGACTGTTGTCTCCTCTGACATCAGCATAGATATTCTGTGATTGATGCAGTAGAATGCTGAGTCTATGACTTTTTAGCTTCACCAGTTCACTTGCCATACCTGGACTAAAGCCCAGAATGAATGGGTCTGTACTGCTAGTTATGCATTGAATACAATGTCTCAGGTCTTTCAACAGGCCACCAGCTTCTGCAAAAATATGAGTGTGTAACAATTAATTAAAGCATTTAAGTACAAAGTAGATGTTTAAAAATACTATATAGCAGTGGTTCACAGCATTTTTGACCCCAAGGCCCACCAGTGCCCCATGCAGGCTAACAAGTAACAGGTTCCTCTGGTACATCTGCTGTAATGACAAAGTTTTGGTTCTTTTCAAGAAAACAGGAGCATCCATAGATAAAATAATAATAATAATAAGTAATTATAATAAAATAATTATAATTTAAAATAATTATATGCCAGAAATTCCCTTTTTCTAACCAATGGAATTATATTACTTTTCCAGTAATTTGTGATTAACTGGACCTGGATGAAGGATAAGGATTTTTATTTATTTATTTAATTTCCACCCAACAAAATATGTTAGAGCTTACCATAACTAGAAAAAATATTTATTTAATATTTTTAATAAAATTACCACAGCTGTTTCAGTGTTATTGTAGTAACACTAAGATATTATAGTTTTTGTTAATATTTTGAATTATACATATCTTTTATATTTTTTGCTTTCATGTTAATTTTAAAGTTTTAGTAATTTTGTTGTGTTTTCTGTCATTTTTATTAGTTTTTGTTGTTTTTAAACAGGTCTATATAATATTTTTATTTCAGTTTTAATTTTTGTTATTTTAGTACATCAAGTTAAATTAAATGGAATAAGAAATGTTGTCTTGTTAACTTGCTGAAATAAGATCAGCTTTGTATATTTAAATTTTCATTTCAGTTAACATTAATTTTATTTCAAGTAATGAAAATGTTTTTTTTTTTATAGTTTTAGTTTACTATAATTACCATGGGCTGTTTAAGATTGGATTGATTTACATTAATTTTCAAGGTCTAGAAATAACAAATCCAGGTTTTTTAATATTGTGGGCATACCAGAGCGAATTGCAGAGGTTATGAAGCACAAGGGTCAACAGTAAATATTGACTCATTATATTTTTTTGCCAATAAAAGCCTTTACAACTTATGATATGCTTAGCATTGTTTTTCAGTATACCATAGAAACGTGGAAAAATTGTCTACAAATACTGAAGCAGCAAACTTTGCAAAACACAAAATTTATGTCGCTGCCAAAAATTTTGGCCATGACTGTACACACACACACACACACAAAATGGGTATAGAAAAGAATCAAACCCCTTTAAAATAATCACATTTTGTTGCTTTGCAGCCTGAAATGAAGACTGTGTGCTTCGGGTCATTGTCATGTTGGAAGGTAAACCTTCTTCACTTTCTGGCAGAGGGTGGCAGATTTTCCTCAAGAATTTTACAGTATTTTGCCCCATTCATTTTCCCTTCTATCCTGACAAGTGCTCCCTGCTGCAGAGAAACACTCCCATAACAGGATATTACCTCTCCTGACTTCCTGTCCACGAGATCTTTTGACAGCGCTTTGCCACCCATAGTTGATTGTTTGCTTCAGTTGCACTACCAAGGACTGAAATGCTCCAGGAAAGCTCTTTTCATGCTGAGCTGATCAAAATGACCACAGCTGATCACAGGATTCTATTCCCATGCCGATGTCCATTTTCCTCAACTTGTCTTGTAAAGTTAGCAGCCTTTCCCAAGCTGTCCTATAGTCCGGAAGTTCTTGACGTTGCATTAAAAGACTGTTGTCTCCTCTGACATCAGCATAGATATTCTGTGATTGATGCAGTAGAATGCTGAGTCTATGACTTTTTAGCTTCACCAGTTCACTTGCCATACCTGGACTAAAGCCCAGAATGAATGGGTCTGTACTGCTAGTTATGCATTGAATACAATGTCTCAGGTCTTTCAACAGGCCACCAGCTTCTGCAAAAATATGAGTGTGTAACAATTAATTAAAGCATTTAAGTACAAAGTAGATGTTTAAAAATACTATATAGCAGTGGTTCACAGCATTTTTGACCCCAAGGCCCACCAGTGCCCCATGCAGGCTAACAAGTAACAGGTTCCTCTGGTACATCTGCTGTAATGACAAAGTTTTGGTTCTTTTCAAGAAAACAGGAGCATCCATAGATAAAATAATAATAATAATAAGTAATTATAATAAAATAATTATAATTTAAAATAATTATATGCCAGAAATTCCCTTTTTCTAACCAATGGAATTATATTACTTTTCCAGTAATTTGTGATTAACTGGACCTGGATGAAGGATAAGGATTTTTATTTATTTATTTAATTTCCACCCAACAAAATATGTTAGAGCTTACCATAACTAGAAAAAATATTTATTTAATATTTTTAATAAAATTACCACAGCTGTTTCAGTGTTATTGTAGTAACACTAAGATATTATAGTTTTTGTTAATATTTTGAATTATACATATCTTTTATATTTTTTGCTTTCATGTTAATTTTAAAGTTTTAGTAATTTTGTTGTGTTTTCTGTCATTTTTATTAGTTTTTGTTGTTTTTAAACAGGTCTATATAATATTTTTATTTCAGTTTTAATTTTTGTTATTTTAGTACATCAAGTTAAATTAAATGGAATAAGAAATGTTGTCTTGTTAACTTGCTGAAATAAGATCAGCTTTGTATATTTAAATTTTCATTTCAGTTAACATTAATTTTATTTCAAGTAATGAAAATGTTTTTTTTTTTATAGTTTTAGTTTACTATAATTACCATGGGCTGTTTAAGATTGGATTGATTTACATTAATTTTCAAGGTCTAGAAATAACAAATCCAGGTTTTTTAATATTGTGGGCATACCAGAGCGAATTGCAGAGGTTATGAAGCACAAGGGTCAACAGTAAATATTGACTCATTATATTTTTTTGCCAATAAAAGCCTTTACAACTTATGATATGCTTAGCATTGTTTTTCAGTATACCATAGAAACGTGGAAAAATTGTCTACAAATACTGAAGCAGCAAACTTTGCAAAACACAAAATTTATGTCGCTGCCAAAAATTTTGGCCATGACTGTACACACACACACACACACAAAATGGGTATAGAAAAGAATCAAACCCCTTTAAAATAATCACATTTTGTTGCTTTGCAGCCTGAAATGAAGACTGTGTGCTTCGGGTCATTGTCATGTTGGAAGGTAAACCTTCTTCACTTTCTGGCAGAGGGTGGCAGATTTTCCTCAAGAATTTTACAGTATTTTGCCCCATTCATTTTCCCTTCTATCCTGACAAGTGCTCCCTGCTGCAGAGAAACACTCCCATAACAGGATATTACCTCTCCTGACTTCCTGTCCACGAGATCTTTTGACAGCGCTTTGCCACCCATAGTTGATTGTTTGCTTCAGTTGCACTACCAAGGACTGAAATGCTCCAGGAAAGCTCTTTTCATGCTGAGCTGATCAAAATGACCACAGCTGATCACAGTTGAAAGTCAAATGGCTTTGTGTGCCATTGAGAAGCTGATTAGCTAGACCTGATTGAGTTTACAAGTCATTTTAGGAGGGGGTGATCCTTTTTCCAACTCAGTAGCTGCATTTACATGGACCCTAATAATCCGATCGTAATAGGACTAGAAGCACAATCAGAAAAAAGTCACATGTAACCAAGTCAATCGGATTGAATTGGCCAGATCCGATTAAAATTTCGATTGGATTGTAAGGGGTGGTTTATTCCTTTTGTAATCTGAGTTAGAGGACATGTAAACACTTGATCGGATTGAAAACCGAAACTGGAAAGTACTGCGCATGTGCAGTGAAGTAAAAATAGTGTAATGATGTATGACACGCAGAACGAGCTGTTCTTCCTGGTGAATAAAGTGTCATAAACGAGTGTCCCGTCATTCTAAATTTCTGCTTTCACTCAGCGTCTGTGAAGTGGAGCAAAACAACATCAACCAGTCCTTGTTTAAGACTCTCATCAACAGACAACTGGTTTTGGGTGCAGGAAGGGGCACTTTATAAACCAGTAAAAGTAAGCAGCACAGCATGTTCATGTGCTGGTCGTCACCTAATTAGGACCCGAAGTAGATAAATATTAAGTGTGCTTTTTAAAACAGCATGCGACATATTCATGCAGTGTGCGCATGTCAAAAGATTAAATCTGATCAGAAGCTTGTGACATATAAATGTGCATATCAACCCAATCACTTTATTTAGTGCTCATGTAAACACTACGTTTGGAATTAATTAATTAATTCCGATGGAAGCAAAAAGTGTCTATGTAAACATAGCTAGTGATTCTGTTTTTTAATATATGTAAATTTTTTTCTGACACGTTGGTGTTATATCTTTCACTTGGATGCTATAAGCTGCACTGGGTAAATACGTACAGCTGAATAAAACAAAAACTGTGTCCATCTTCATTTCAGGCTGCAAAGCAACAAAATGTTATTATTTTAAAGGGGGGTGATTCTTTTCTACACCCACTGTATATATATATATATAAAAAACTTTACTATTATATAATTATAGTTTATCATGGAAATTTAAGTGATAGAGTGTGTTTGCATACCAAATCTTCCTGTAAAGTTAAGGATATTTGAGAGAATGTCTTTGCCACGCCCCCATAATGTTGACGGATCTCTTAGACATGCCCTAATCACACTCTGCACAGCTGCTAGATCTTCATGGTCTGACACGTGGCTCCCATAAACCAGGCGACCTGTTGAGAGAGCAGATCAACCAACATCATCAAGTTCATATTGAACCAGAGAGATGCATTTAAAGCATTTCATGTCCCAGTTGTACCTGCTATGTACTCCAATGCTCCGGTAGGGTCACTACAGTGTTTGGTTATGCGGTGATGTGCATCAATCAGAGCAAGTAGATCTTCTTGAGTCCTATAAATGGAAAAAAGTTTTGAGTTACTTTTATAATTTTTGCGCACCAATATCTGTTTAAAATCCTCACCAAAGGTAAAGCTGCGCTTGGCCCAGGTGTTTGAATGTTTGTCTCTGCTGCAGGACAGAGTGCAGGACAGCACACCGAGTGTTCACAGTGTCTTCATGAGAGGAGAAGGGGAGTGTCTGTTTTACTGAAGACCACAATTCATCCTTCAGGTCCCAGGAGGAATCACACACCAAGTGCAGGGCTCTAATCCTAACAGCAACTGTATCAGATGATAGATTATACACATTAGACAGCATTTGTATGCTGCAGACAGAAATCAACTGATTTACTTTCTCTTAAAAGGAACACTTATTATTATTTTTTTTTTTAGACCTGCTCTTGTCACATATAACATATAACATGCAAAAGTATGGGGCGGTAAAAGTTGAAGTCTTGAATGAAGTCTCTTTTGCACATCAAGGCTGCATTTATTTGATCAAAAATGCAATAAAAACGTGAAATATTTTTTACAATTTAAAGTAACAGTTTTCTATTTGCAAAATGATAGCTGCAAAGCTGAATTTTCAGCATCATTGTCACATGATCATTATGAAATCATTATGCTAATTTGCGGCTCAAGCAATATTTTTTATTATCAACAATAATAATTATTCTTATTATTCAATTTTTTCAGGATATTTTGATAAATAGAAAGTGAAAAAAAGCATTTATTTGAAATATAAATCTTTTGTAACATTATAAATGTCTTTACTGTCCCTTATGATAAATTTAATACATCCTTGCTGAAAGTATTCATTTATCAAAAAAACAAAAAAAACTTCTGTACAGTAGTGTAAAGTCAATTATATCACAGTGATTTCAGCTATCATTTACAGTCTGGCAATTTATTCTCCTATAGTTTTTCCAAAAAGACAAACCCCGGGAAACTAAAGTGAGGTCAATACAGGTCAAATTAAATTTAGTCCGTTTTGGGGTTTTAATATATTGAGATATGGCATTAAATAACTGTTAGCTATTAAAAAGATCTTAGAAAGGCTACATTACCCACAACAACAGCCTAAACAGTGCCTATACAAATATTTGGCTATTGGAGAAATATTACGAAAACAAATTATATTATTTTTATATATTTTTGAAATAACTTTCACTCACAAATTATTCACAATAAGACTAGATTGCATTAAAGGGGTCATATGATGTTGCTAAAAAGAACATTATTTTGTGTATTTGGTGTAATGAAATGTGTTTATGCGGTTTAAGGTTCAAAAAACACATTATTTTCCACATACTGTACATTATTGTTTCTCCTCTATGCCCCGCCTTTCTGAAACGCGTAGATTTTTACAAAGCTCATCGTTCTGAAAAGCGAGGTGTGCTCTGATTGGCCAGCTATCCAGTGCGTTGTGATTGGCCAAATTCCTCAATGTGACGGAAATGTTACGCCCCTTACCATACTGTGATGCCGTGTCCTGGCACAACGAGACAAAACCAATAAAACCCATTATAAACTAGGCATTTGTTGCATCCAGTGGGGACATAATTACGGATTATAATGATTTATACT
>NW_015505514.1:35150-93395 GCF_001515645.1 Sinocyclocheilus grahami | reverse complement strand
TTGAACTGTTCTGGAACAGTGTTGTAAATACAACTTAACCACTGATTTCTGGTTGTGTCCTCTTTTGGAAGGCCAAACAAAGTATTTTCGCTTTCGCAACAAAACACACAGCGTCTCCACAACATGGCGGCAGCGGTGGCAGCAACAATAAAGTTACGCATTCTTTCTTTGCCTGAACATTTGGGCGGTGTTATGCAAATCTTCCCACACAGTGATGTAGACATATGGGGGCGTGTTTAAACAAGGCGTTTTAGGAGGGCGTGGACCAGTCTTAACTTGTATAAAGAATGTCTCTTTGGGTTTGAGACTTTAGTCTTTGCAACTTTAGGGATCTTATCTATTCACGAACAGCTTGTAACACTCCAAAGAGAAAGGAAAACTTGAAATCGCATCATATGACCCCTTTAAGGAAATAAATATGGTTCATGTTGACAGTATTCATTATAAAATGGCGCAGACATTTCAGCCATCATGATGTGTAATGTGCAGAGCATTGCCTACCTGGGACTGAGTGAGTCCTGTCACTTTTGGTTATGAGCCACAGTCTAAACTGGGGATGCACAAATCTTCCTGTACTTGCAGCATTTAGAAGCCCGCCATCTGTCTCCAAATCTGTCAAATTCCCATATGGTTTATAATGAGATAATGAAGTCTTGTAGGTGTAGTTTGTATCATTATTTAAGTCACCTTTTGTAGTGCTGTACACTACTTGTGTTAACTTGTTCACAACTCTGACATCCCAGCAGTCCAGCAGATGACAGTTGTTTAGGACTAACCAGTGGCCATTCTGGACAGCGCTGTCTAGTGCCGAGAGAACAGCATTTCGATGGCAACCAGACCCGAAAGAAATAACTCTCAGCTTCACCTGTTGACAATAATGACAGGCTGCAACATACTTTTAAAGTATAGTTATATTTCATAATAAAATAATGATTTTATTATAAAGTGAATGATTACCCCTTGTACCATAGCATATTATGGCCATGATTTTATTGTTTGGGAGAGAGAAAGGTCAGGAAATAATGAGGAGAGAAGGGAAATGTCACAAGTTGGACTGAGCAGCACAGAGCACATGTGTTAACCACTAGGCCAAAGCTCTGACTTTTAGAATTAGATTTGATTTACTTCCACATGACCAGGCCAGTTATATATGTTTCTGTGACATCCATAGAACAGTGCCATGACCTTATTACAATGACAATCCCCCTGGAGCACCTTGGAGTAAGTGTCTTGCTCAAGGACACAATGTTGGCAACAATGTTAAAGGAACCAAAACAGCAACCTTCTGGTTTTCAGCCATGAGCCTAAACCACAACATCAGGAAGGGAGCCATGGTTATATATGGAGTTAACTTTGAATGTCTATGCACTGGCGGTATGCATACGCTACTGTCTGCGTCAAAATTTAAGTATACTTTGGGCTTAAAAATATTAGCTGCACACTATTAAAATACTAGTTCTTACTGAATCACCTTTTATATTTATATTTTCCATTTTCATTTTCATTTTAAAGTTTAATTTATCAAACAGGAATTGTGTGCGCTCAAAAAGAACAATGAGTTCTCAGGTGCGTAGAGCGAAGGGGAGAAAGTTTTAGTCCAACAAGTCGCTGAATTTGTCCGCACAATGAAAAAAAAAGTTTCCAATCAGACCAAAAATTTTTCAGTGTGCGGACAAATTCAGCGACTTGTTGGACTAAAATTTTAAAGTTTAAGCAATTTTGTTGTGTGTAGTAATTAAAATTTTTATTTAATGGTTTTAATTTTAGATTTAGTTTTAGTTAACTAATATAACCCTGGCTAGCCTATCCAATTAATGCAAGGACACCAAATCAAATTTCAATTATAGGCCTATTAAAAACCTATTAGTAACTTTATTTATACTTTTCTGATATTTTCTTCATTATATTTTTTAATATTTTCTGCCTCTCCAAGCTCATATGTGATGGGAAAACTGGGAAGAATGGTATCAGAAAAGTTTTCATTTAATATTTTTATTTTATTTCATTTCAGCTTTATTGTAATTAGTTTTTTTAGTCATCAACAATGCTGCAACAGTAACTTACCATTTTATAATTTCTGTTTTAGTGTAAATTCTAGTTTTTAAAAAATTCTCTATTTAGCTTTAATTTATTTTATATCAGTTTTAGTTTTAGTAATTTTAAGTACTTCAGCTAATTTGTTTTAGTTAGATGCCAAGGCAACATTTAAAATTTTCATGTAAGTTTTCATTTAATATTTATATTTAATTTTATTTTATTTAAGATTTATTTTAGTTACCAAAAACAATTTTTAGGTGTTTTAGATCTCAATAACAACTGCTACAGTAACTTACCCCTTTGTTGTCCACTTGGCACTGCGCAATTTGATTAATCAAGTGGAGAGGGTGAATGCTTCCTGGCATTTCTTCATTTTTATCTGGTAAACGTACAACAACAGGACCTTGATTTTTAGACAAAAGGCTGGAGATCATTTCCGCAGAGCTCATTGGAGGATCTCCAGGATATGAATGCAGCAAATGTCTTTGCGCACAGGCTGTAAGGTCCTCTTCCACTGCCGCTAGCCAATGAGGACACAGTGTCTTCCAGAGAATAGCCCGCTGCATTGTGGACAAATGAGAGTGAGACTGACAGGGGACCGGTCCAATCACTGTGGACGAAGGAAAGTGCAGGTATTCCCTCCATAGCTTGGACGAATTTACCAGAGATGATACAAGGCCACAAAAGGGTTCAATCCTCTCTAACAGAAAAATGTCATCTCGAGCGCATGTTTGAATCCAGCTTGGCAGCTCGGGGACAGACTGTGCAGACGGTGATAAAAAATGCTCTGAAGACATCCAGTTGCTTAATCCTCTGAGGAAAGTGACTCGTTCTACCTCAGGGCATCCCTCATTGTGCACAATAACGGCAACAGATACCAATAATCTGAATAAAGTGGAATGGCTCTTGAACAAGCGGGGTTTATACTGAGAAAAGACATGAGACACAATCCTGTAGGTAATCTGAGATATGACTGCTGTGGACTCCATCACTCTATGAAAGCTCACGTCTGGGCTCTTCAGGGCTAAAGCTGACCGTAAAGTGAGCAGGAAACCATGAAGAGTGAAAAGATAACATGGGGAAAGTCGGGCCACGTCCTGCAGAGCGTTGTACAGGGCTGTGGCGAGCTCTGCTATTCGATAAAAATCAGCCATCAGGGCTTTGTGCCGATCTATCTCTTGGGATAGTTCCTTGATTTCTGTCTCAAGTTCAAGAGAGACACTCTGACACATACACACGTGTGGAAGAAAGTCAGGGTCCTGGAGAAGTGGTGTGGATGCATGCATGACATAGTCCATCAAGGAAACCTGCAATCATAATAAAAATGGACATTAGGATGTGCTGTTAGGAATAGGCCTATTTCAAAAAGCTTAGCTTTCCAAAAAAGATGTAAACTTCTTCACCAGCCAACCTTGTTTTGAAAAAGTTCATGCTGAAGTGTCTGTTTTTTTGTTTGAATTTGACGATGTAGAGTCCACAGTTCTAAACACACAGTCTGCATCAGTTCTGTCAAGAAAAGGTCCTGAACTTCAGACGTGCTTGGAGAAAGATCAATCATTTGAACCTCCTCCAGGAATGAAGTGTGAATTTCTAGCAGAAAATGTGGGGGGGGGAAGTGGGTTAATAACATAAGGCAACACCTCATAGCAAGGCTATTCAAACTAGAGTCCATGAAAATGTGTGAGGGGGAAAAATATTTTTTAGGGCTGTCAAGGTTAACATGTTAACTTAAGATTTTCATTAAGATACATGGTTCATATATTTTCATGAGATTAATTTCAATTTATTCTGTTGACAGTCTTAACAGTAAAAAAAAAATCTGCATCTAATTTTGTGAAATCTTTTCTAGGCATATATGCACTTGGGAATAGCTTGTATTTGTGTTGTACTTTTCTACAAAGTTTCTCTGTTGCCTTTATCTTGCTCACTGGGGGTTGAAAGGCAATATTCTCTGTAGAACTGCTTTTTGAACTATATTTATTGTGAAAAGCACTATACAAACAAATCTGAATTGAACTAAATATTCTTCAGGTTTACATACCCAATGTTAAAAGTACTTAAGAAAAAACTATATCAAGTAAATATATTCTTAATAATATTTAAATAATTAAAATACATTTAGCACAATAACAATATAATACAGTTCCATTCTGGAAAAAACATGTTATCTTATATAATATAATATAATATAATACATGTATTTTACTATAGATGAGGTACATGAAAATATATAGATGCCTTCATTTTTTAGGAAGGGGGTCCTATACCCATCAGCATATTTGGGGGTCCTTGGTTTGAAACATTTAAAAAAAAAAAAGCCCTGCTTCAAAGACTTCAAAAAGGATCATACTATGACTATCCTGCAGAATCAACACATCACACATCCTTAATCTCTCACCATGTATCAGCGTTTGGACTGGAAGGGAAGTACTCATAATGAGACGAAAGTCTGGATGATCAGGTTGAACCGAGTGGCTCTGACCAGGGGAACTTGCTGGCGTAACAAATATCTGAAGGATTTGTAGGTTTGATGTTGCTCGTTCAGTATGCGTCACCAATACACTTAGACCTGCAGTGGATGAAAGCAAAGTAAGCTTAAACCGTTTACAGTGTAGATATGAAAATGAAACGGAAGAAGTCTTTGCAGATGACTGACCTTCTTTTGCTCCATGACTTAGTTTATCAAATAACTGTGGATCATCAGCAGAAACTATAAGTCCATATTTATCCTCCTCATGGGCTTTTTCTTCACATCTTGTAATCTGACCTATAACAAATCTCACCAAAACGGAAAGATATTTTTAAAATGCACTCTAAAAAAGATGGTTCTTTAAAGGTTCTTTACATAGGGTGACCATACGTGCCATTTTCCCAGGACGCGTCCTGGCCAGGATTTCTATATTGCCAAAAATATCTAGGTTTTGGCTTTGTTTGCGTGTGCAGACCGATTGGTGTATGACATCAAAATACCTCGAGAGCATTTTGAAAGCATAAGGAACCGTCTGTATGGTATTTTGATGTCATACACCGATCGGTCTGCATACGCAAACAAAGCCAAAACCTAGATATTTTAGGCAATATAGAAATCCTTTACACATAGTATCAGTTCTATTTAAAACCATATCATACTGATCCGTTTTATGCTAAAATGGTTCATTGTGTTAGAGTTATTATTATTGTTATCAGAGTTTGTTATTCAAGAGCCTATTTGTTCTTTATTCCTTCATTTGTTTAAATCTGTAACTGTCAAAAAATCCTTTCAAAGCCAATTCATTACTGATTTTCTGGAGCTCACCCATTCAACTACTGTAATGTGGGGTTTGGTGTTTGGGTTTTGTTTCATGTTCATGTTTTCCATGTCTTTTATTTTGTAATTGTTTCATGCTGTCAGTGTCATGCTTCCCTTGCCCTCATGTATCTCTGCCTTGTGTATGTGTCATGTTCTGATTGGTAATTTTAGTCATGTGTCTTGTTTCCCATTGGTTTGTTCATGTCATGTGATCCTCCTTGTCTGCTATAAGTAGCCATCATGTTCCCATTGTGCCTTGTCGTGTATTGAAGTTGTAACCCACTGTCGGTGAGTCTAGTCTGTTCATGCCTTGTCAAGTCTGTGTCTCTAGTCTTGGATTATGTTTGTATTTTGGATCACATCTGTAAATAAACTGCACATGGGTTCTTCACTACGTTCGCCTTCAGTGGACTAATCATTACAACTACACAGACTGTCAACACAATATCAACAGGTACTTGATATACTTCTTAAAAGGTGTTTTTTGCAGTGATGCCATAGAAGTACCATTTTGGGCTCCACAAATAGCTTTCATTGATCAGTTCTTAAAAGAACCATTTTTGTCTTAGTGTAAAGAACATTTCAACAATCTAAAGAATTTTTCTGCTTTCCATTCCGTTTGTGGAGGGGGAAGATTCCACGGATGTTAAAAGTTCAAGGAACCATCAGTGCCAATAAAGAACCATTGTTTTTCCAGTGAACAAGCCGGAGAACCCTAATTTGGTACTATTTATTACTATTACTATTTTTTTATTTTATATATATATATATATATATAAAGGCAGGCAGGCTGTCATACTGACCAGGATGAAACGATGTCTGAGAGCTGGGTTCCTCATGTTTATGATGATCTGCCAGTAGAGGGCAGCGCTGAGACCAAGCAAATCTGTTGCCCCCCCAGAGAAGAACACTTCGGACCAGATCAGTGGATTCTCCATGGATGCGATGCAGATCTAGTCCAAGTATTCGATTTAAGGCCATTTGAAATGTCTTACTGACAGGAATAGCCACATAGTGGTCACAAGTTGCAAGGGGGACATCTTTGAAAATTGTTGCACGTGGGTCCTCAGGTTTCATATTAATTGCACCATCCAGACAAAGTTTGTGCCACTTCTGGAGCAGCTCCTGTCGAACATCAGGCCCGAATGGACCCAAGTATGTAACAACAGATGCCAAAAGCAGGGCGTCACCTGGAATGCTGCGATTAGCCAACTTTGCTTCCTGTGATATATAAAAATAATGTCAAATAATGGGTTACACGCATTGCTTGAAGAATTCTTGAATTGAAATTGAAATACTCCTTAACAATTTTAGCTATACCTTTCCTGCTGACATCCAATCTTTAATGTGACATTCAACCAGTTTGAGAGCAGCACATGACTCCCTTTCTTGAGCTTCTGAGGTACTAAGCTGGGCCTTCAGCAACTCCCTGTCTTGTCTGTTGAGCTCCTGCCTTTTCTCCAATTCTTCTAGTCTTTTCCGCTCCGAATCCTCCTGCAGCCTCGCAAGTCTCAACCTCGCCCGACTCTCAGCCATGAGCTCATCTAAATTGCTCTTTTTAGCCTTTTGAGGTGCCATGCGGCGCTGTATGCAAGCATACTGGTATACCGCTCTCACCCAGCGACACAAAGACTCACAAGTCCGGCTCACATCTCGCAAAGAGCTTGGCTGAAAGCAAGGTGCCTGTGTGATCTGAGCTAACTTATGAATGGTCTCATCGGTTAATTTCGATAAGTCGAAAAATTCCAGTTCCTGGTGGAGCACAAGAAAACTTTCAGACAAATCTTTTAAAAAAATAAAATTGGGTCCAGTAGGTTTTTTTTTACCTGAAAGAAGCTGGATTGCATCAAAAGTTGTCTGCTACTATCCCACCCACATGGACGGTTGAATAACATGCATATAAGATCCATGACCATGACAAATCCATCAGGTGGCATCCTGTAGTGCCGCATCTCATCCAAGTCAGACTGGCTCAAAGCCTGCAGTGCCTCCACAGCTGCTCGGTACAGCGGACCTACCTGCACAAATCCAGCAACAGTGAAAATCCCATTTCAGTGTGTCCTATGTATGATCATACTAATCAAACCAGACCTGTTTGAAGGCATCTTGAACTTGTTGCTGAACTTGGTGTGACTGATCCTCTAGATTGAAAAGCCATGCTTCTTCCTTTGAACTATGGTAGTGGGATTGTTCCCAGATTTTGTATGCCACATCCACTGATTCCTGCAGCTGGTCCAGACACTACAACAGATACATGAATGCACGCAATAGTGAGAAAAATTACACCGTGATAATTTTAGATCTGAGCTATTGACACAAAGGTCCAACCTTTGCTCCATTTCCTTTCAGTGCTTGAGCAAGTAAAATCACTTTTGAACATTTTCGTCACATCCTCTTTTAACAACAGTTGCTGAGACGTACCTTCTGTTTTTCCTCACATTTGGCCCTAAAGCTCAGGACGTCCTGGGTGTGCCTTGCAGCTGTGTCAGTCATGTCCTTCACATGTGCTAAAACCTTTGCCAAACTAATATGTGAAAACAAGTGTTAAAAAAAGTAACAAGAAAATGTTCATACACTACTGTTATAATGTTTTTGAAGCAAGTCGCTTATGCACACCAAATATTATTACAATTTAAAATTTTCTATTTTAAAATATCATTTATTCCTGTGATGGCAAAGCTGAATTTTCAGCATCATTACTCCAGTCTGTCACATGATCCTTCAGAAATCATACTAATATGCTGATTTGCTGCTCAGGAAACATTTCTTACTATTGTCAGTGTAAATGGTGGTATATTTTTGCATCCTTGCTGAAAAAAAAAATCTGACTCCAAAAAATTCTGAACAGTAGTGTGTGTTTAAATACATTAGTGGTATTAGCAGTCCCCTTACCGGTTATCCTGAACTCTGCTTTGCTCAAAGAGGTGGTGGCAGAGGAAGGAGAACTGGACCATCAACTCTACGTAGGACCGAGGGCAAAACGGTTGAAAACGAAACAGTGTGACCGCATATTTTGTAGCCGATAAATGTATTCTTGCCATCGCCTCAGAAATGCTAGCCACTAAGCAATTCCTGGCAACTAGAAATGCAATAACACACAGGCACAAACTCTTTCAAAACATGAAACAGATTACAAAACAATCCATTAGGAGCAGAATTAGAATTATATTCAACAGATTCACCTGTTCTAGCTGTCTTGGGAATCTGGTGGCTGGCTTTTAAATGATACAAGGCACTTTCAGCTAAAGCCTCACAGGTCCAAGGTTGGTACACTTCTACACAACAGCAGAGACTCAAAGCCTTGGTGATATGCATCTCCAAAATGGAAGATTTTACGGTTTGTCTTTCACAGTTGTCCCAGAGAAGAGGATAAAGAAGGAATACATGAATATTTCTTTGGATGTTTTTGAAATACCTGGAAAAAAAGAGATGTACAATATCAGTACTATAATGGTTACCTGCTGATATTAGAGAATTTATCATTTAAAACAGTGGGTTGATATTGAATATTTAACTGCATGCTCAATTCTCTTATTACATGTAGATTACCTTTGCCTAACACTAATTTCATCTATAAAAAAATAGTTTAATTACATTTTATTAATCTTCAGCGAATCTCAAAATGAATATCCATTGTTTACCATAACATGATAATAATGATAGATTTTTCAGTATCTGCCTGAAATTTATAGTCAATGCATTCCTTTTTTCAGTGACATGATCTGCTGCAAAATCACAAGAAATTTAAGTATAAAAATTTAAAAAGATTTCAAACATCAGATACAAAATGATGAACATTATTTACATTATATTACATTAATTATTACACATAATTAAACATGCAATTGAAACAACATCAGTATCTCAAGTGCGTGATATAAAATGCAATGGAAACTTATACTCTACATTTCAAGAGCTCTGGCATCCTTCGTCAAATTCTTCAGTTCCTCATCTGAATACAGTCCAGGGAAGCTTCCATTCGCCATGATTATGAGCAGCTCATCCTTAAGAGCCTGGCTAGTGTCTTCGTGAACCAGTAGAACCAAATGTCCACCCACCGCAATGTGGCTACGAACCCCTTTAATCATTTCCCACAACTTGGCCTCATTTTCAGGATGAACCTCAATTAGTTGATATCCCAACAGAGTGGCAGCTAGGCGTACGATGGTCTTTCTGCCCGTTTTCTTTGCTGCTGCAAACAGAGCCCCATGTCCACCAGGAATGAGAAATGCGCGGATGATATGCACAAGTTGATGTACATTTTGGTGATGCACAGCCCAGGTAGGACTATAGTAAGTGTTGTCAGATTCCTCTTTATTTTCTTCTCTGCTTTTAAGAGTATGAAATAGTTGGTTTACCAACATATCTATGTCTCTTTCTCGATACACGCAGTTGAGTGTAAAATTATGATGCTGAAGTATGTTGTTCAATGGTTTACAAAATTCTGGACTGAAGACCACATTCTGGATGGAAGAAGCTGCTTCCTGTAGAAGCTGAATGAATGTTTTTGCTGTGGTTGTTGTTAAAGGCATATGTTGTGTGGTTAACTCTTCATGTGATTCTGGTTTTTGATTAATGTAGTCATATTTGTTTTCACCAGAATGAGAAATTTTTAGATGCATTTGAGATGAACAACTTGAGAATTCAGTTGCAGCTTCAGATATACACTCTGATGTTCCTGGTTCACTTTCGGCATTTCCATCCATTTTTAATTCATCTTTACCATCCTCATCACTTCCTGGGTTATACAAGCTGGAGTTGTTCTCTACTGCATAGCTCTCTTTCCTCTCTGTCTGAACTTCTGCCATTCCAATCAAGGGAATCACATTCTCTTTCAACTGGGAAGGGGTTGAATCCACTTGCTGGTATACATTATGTGTGCTTGATACAGATGATTGATCTGTAGGGCTTGATGTACCTTCTGTAGATTCACTTGACAACCTAGTGCCAAAATTCTTCTCAGAAACTTCAGCTATAACTGAGAGAAGTTTTTGGCATGCCTCCTCTGAAGCTAGCCGATCACCAAAAGTGCGCAAACACTCATGCATCCACAGGCGGGCGATGTTAAGGTCATGAGCTGCGTGACTAAGAACAGATGAAGAGAAACTCCTATAACACCGACTACTATGAAGAGCCTGCTGGACATTAAGCCTTGGCTTCCAGAGATACATTCCTTGAAACACTTTGTGAACATCACGCAAAGAAAAGATGAAGATTGGACTGTGTAATGCAGGAGTAAAACATTCACACACTGCAAAATACACGTCAAGAGTTGAGGTTAGGATGCAGTTTGTTGTATCTGCAATCCTCTGCATGGGTTGTATTTCTTTCAGCCATGGTTGCAATTTCGAGGAATGGATAGAAAACAGGATTTCAGAAGTCATGCTTGGGAGAGTCAAGATCGTGAAGAGTCGAGAGAGACGTGGAGAGATCTGATTGCTGTTGACTGCATTAGGAGCACTACAAGTGCCTAGATAATTAACGGCTCTTGATTGAAACAGCTTGATATGAGAGCCATCTGATATCAACACTTCACCTCTAGAAATACACTGACGCAATGTCTCTAGAGTCATTGATCTTTTTTCATAAACATCTGCAAAATAGAAGATAGGGAGACTTTAGTTGTTACTCTTTGAATATGCAAAATGTGCTACAAGTGCACTTGCAAGTTACAAGTTTGTTACAAGTTAAACTTACTGTTACAAGTTAAAATTACTGAAAATGTTTGATAACAAAGGTTTTTTTTTATTTCATCAATGATATAACGATACATGAAAATGTGCATCATGACAATCATTTTGGTTTGGACAGATTTTGGTTTATTATTAAGAGACCCTTCAAGCTGCTTACTCAATCTGCCTCTTCTATAAACTCACCAAATGGTGCTTCATGAAGGTCATCAATGAACATAACGGCTCTTGATTGAAACAGCTTGATATGAGAGCCATCTGATATCAACACTTCACCTCTAGAAATACACTGACGCAATGTCTCTAGAGTCATTGATCTTTTTTCATAAACATCTGCAAAATAGAAGATAGGGAGACTTTAGTTGTTACTCTTTGAATATGCAAAATGTGCTACAAGTGCACTTGCAAGTTACACGTTTGTTACAAGTTAAACTTACTGTTACAAGTTAAAATTACTGAAAACGTTTGATAACAAAGGTTTTTTTTTTATTTCATCAATGATATCATGATATATGATATAACGATACATGAAAATGTGCATCATGACAATCATTTTGGTTTTGACAGATTTTGGTTTATTATTAAGAGACCCTTCAAGCTGCTTACTCAATCTGCCTCTTCTATAAACTCACCAAATGGTGCTTCATGAAGGTCATCAATGAACAACCTCCAATGTGGCTGAATTACAACAATTCTGCATAGATGGGTGGACCAAAATTCCTCCACAGTGCTGTAACAGACTCATTGCAAGTTATCGCAAACGCTTGATTGCAGTTGTTGCTGCTAAGGGTGGCCCAACCAGTTATTAGGTTTAGGGGGCAAACACTTTTTCACACAGGGCTATGTAGTTTTGGATTTTGTTTTCCCTTAATAATAAAAACCTTCATTTAAAAACTGCATGTTGTGTTCACTTGTGTTATCCTTTACTAATATTTAAATTTGTTTGATGATCTGAAACATTAAAGTGTGACAAACATGCAAAAAAATAAGAAATCAGGAAGGGGGCCAACACTTTTTCACACCACTATATATATATATTTTTTTTTACTGAGCATGTCACAATGAGTCCTGTGGTTACTTAATGTAACTGCTGTAAATACACCATTCATCTTTCTTCATTGACAGCTATTCAAGTAGCCGTTTTCTTATGGATTAAAAAACTGGAAGCATACAGAGCAATAATTGCATTATACTAGCAGACGTATTGGCAATTTTTGAAGGCATGCAATTGATGTGCCTGTGTTGCCCTAGGTGCTTAATTAGGGCTTTTTAAAATTCAATTGGAATTGTAGACACTTGAAACACACACCGATATCCTTTTGGAAGTTGGAGATTTCGACAGTGAACAACTTATTTGATGTAGTGAACGATGGAGGCAAGCTGTGAACTCTGTTTATCCAAAAATGAAGTTTCTTGATCAGCTCCTCATATTTCAGGGGGGAACATCCACTCAAGGTCTCTAGAGAGGCTGAACTCCACTGACCAGTGAACAAATTAACATCTGCCAACCAAGAGTGGCTCTCACACAGCTGGTGCACCTCTGTAATGGCATCCTACACAAGAGAATCAAGGGCATCATAACTGCACTGTTTGTTTTGTGAAGTAGTGCTCCTAGATATATTTGTACTGTTCTAGGCATAATATGTATTTGAATTTACTGCATACAGATGAAAAAGTCAGAATACCTGTGTAATCTTGTTCTGCTCGTTCTGAAACTCTTGTGTTCCGATGTGAACTTTCAAGTTCCACTCCAGCAGTCTCCGGGGCAGAGGCTGATAATGGCCTCGCACTCTCTGTCCCTGAACTCTGAGAGAGTTCATTTTGACTGGCATTAGGGTTTTGGGTGACATATCATGCTCCTTTTGTGAGGAAACACTGCCTGGACCTAGAAATTTAAAAAAAAAAAATTTTAAATAAAAGAAAAATACAAAACATGAGAATGTTATGCTATATGTTGTGTATACTTAATATTAAAGAAGAATGCTACTTTTTTATTTAATGGTACATGCTCTGCTGGGTACCTGCAATGTGGTCTTCAACACAACTGGTGGACAAACAGCCTTTAGAGTCACGTGACAAACTGCAGGAGTCAAACACCAAGGGGGCCAACACTTTTTCACACCACTGTATATATATTTTTTTTTTACTGAGCATGTCACAATGAGTCCTGTGGTTACTTAATGTAACTGCTGTAAATACACCATTCATCTTTCTTCATTGACAGCTATTCAAGTAGCCGTTTTCTTATGGATTAAAAAACTGGAAGCATACAGAGCAATAATTGCATTATACTAGCAGATGTATTGGCAATTTTTGAAGGCATGCAATTGATGTGCCTGTGTGTGCCTGTAGGTGCTTAATTAGGGCTTTTTAAAATTCAATTGGAATTGTAGACACTTGAAACACACACCGATATCCTTTTGGAAGTTGGAGATTTCGACAGTGAACAACTTATTTGATGTAGTGAACGATGGAGGCAAGCTGTGAACTCTGTTTATCCAAAAATGAAGTTTCTTGATCAGCTCCTCATATTTCAGGGGGGAACATCCACTCAAGGTCTCTAGAGAGGCTGAACTCCACTGACCAGTGAACAAATTAACATCTGCCAACCAAGAGTGGCTCTCACACAGCTGGTGCACCTCTGTAATGGCATCCTACACAAGAGAATCAAGGGCATCATAACTGCACTGTTTGTTTTGTGAAGTAGTGCTCCTAGATATATTTGTACTGTTCTAGGCATAATATGTATTTGAATTTACTGCATACAGATGAAAAAGTCAGAATACCTGTGTAATCTTGTTCTGCTCGTTCTGAAACTCTTGTGTTCCGATGTGAACTTTCAAGTTCCACTCCAGCAGTCTCCGGGGCAGAGGCTGATAATGGCCTCGCACTCTCTGTCCCTGAACTCTGAGAGAGTTCATTTTGACTGGCATTAGGGTTTTGGGTGACATATCATGCTCCTTTTGTGAGGAAACACTGCCTGGACCTAGAAATTAAAAAAAAAAAAAAATTTAAATAAAAGAAAAATACAAAACATGAGAATGTTATGCTATATGTTGTGTATACTTAATATTAAAGAAGAATGCTACTTTTTTATTTAATGGTACATGCTCTGCTGGGTACCTGCAATGTGGTCTTCAACACAACTGGTGGACAAACAGCCTTTAGAGTCACGTGACAAACTGCAGGAGTCAAACACCTATAGATCACATCAACAGTTTAGCATAACCTTGTGCAAAGGAAACATTGTAGTGTACTGTACTTCAATCCTAATAGTATGTTGTTGTTTTTTTAAACTGTACTTGCAGATAATGTAATGTTAATTAAATCAATGGCCACTTAAGTTTACTTAAAAGGATGAACACTCAAAAATTAATATTCTGTCATCATTAATCTGTCATGGTAACCAAACAGTTGCTGGTCCCCATTGACTTCCATAGTAGGCAAAAAATACTGTGGAAGTCAATGGCTACCAGCAACTGTTACCATCATTCTACAATATCTTCTTTTGTGTTCAACAGAAGAAAGAAATTCATACAGATTTGAAACACCACGAGGATGAATGTTCTATTTTGTGTGAACGATCCCTTTAAAGAGAGCACATTCAAAACTATGTTTCATACCAAACTTACAGTAAGTACACGTGTGCACTTCTAATAATGCCAGATTAAAAGTTTTACTATAAAATAAATTTACAAAGAAATAATCTTTTTGTCATGCTTTAAAGATTAGCATACTAAAGCACAGGTAAAGTGCTTGATTATAATTTTAACTGAAGTGTGTTATTCAGCATTCAAAGTGAATATGTTTTAATATGTGTTGAATTGCACTCTCAATGTGTAATTACAAATATATTTACATAAATGGCACACAAGTTTCATTAGAAGTGACATTAAAATTTTATATAAAATATTTTAGTTAACTTTAAATGCTTGTCAGTACATTTGGCAGTACACTTTAACCATATTTCCTCAAATACTCTAAAGTTCAGCTAATTGCATTTGACAAATTTAAACTATAATGCATTCTTGTTTAATTGCAATTAACATTTAATTCAATTAGGCGTAAATTCAGTTCACACTAAAGTATATTGTTTTAAAGTATATTTAGTACTCTTTTGAAAATATACTGAAGTGTACTTCTTTTTGTGCATACTTTTCAATACTTCCATCAATGTGGTGAAAAAAGTCCTTATTTGTAGCAGTATGCTGATACTTATAAAAAGCATTTACACTGCTAGACCGAAAGTTACAGATGGAATAATAAGAATGGTATCAAAATCATCAGAATGAGAAATAAATAACTGTAAAATTTGACTACTTCCTGCATTATAGCAAGACCATGATTAATCTACTTATTTCTCACCTGCAGGACAGAATCTGCTACTAATAACAATGCTCCAAGCAAAACCTTTTGAAACAATTGCAATGAAGGAAAAACAGTAAGCTGACCATCAGCTCCAAAGATAATCTCTGTCTGGAAGAGACCACCCTGTTGTTCCCGTTCTCTCTGAAAGACAGTTTAAAAGTGAGAGCATCAAGTCCAGACTACATTTAATTCTCAAATCAAATAACAATTCAGAATTAAAACCTTGTCCCTTACTTTTAAAACATTGTTTAGGAATGCAGTGATCTCCCGCTTTGAGATGGTGACAAGGTTTTGAACAGTCATGCGGTCAGCTAGAGCAGCGAGGTTTCCCAGCCACTGTAGGGCTTGCTCTGCCTGACTGAGCTCTTTCTGTAGGCTTCTATGGTAGGTGAGCTGAAGGTGTAGGGATTGAGTGTTCTGGTAGAGCTTTGAGTTTTCCACTTTCATTTGGAGCTCCTGATGTGCTTGGTAAGTCTCATTCCTTACCTGCAATTAAATGATGTTACTAAGAGCAGTGTATATATATATATATATTCACATTAAAGAGATACTTCACCCAGAAATGAGTGTTCTCTCATCATTTACTGTATTCACCTCTGTCATTCTGAACCTGTTTGACTTTCTTCTGTGGAACATAAATGAAGCAGCTTTGAAGAATGTTCAAGCTTCTCTCTCCCATACAATGAAAGTGGATGGGGACCAGGGATGCATTCCAAGGACAAAAAAGCAGTAGTCTATGTGATATATTCTAAGTCTTCTAAAGTCTGTGCGATTTTGTGTGAGGAATGTAAGTTATTATTTACTGAACATGCTTGACAGCCGTGGTAACTATTCAGTTTCAAAATGGAAAAGAGCAGCTTGAACATTATGCTAAATAACTGTATTTGCATTCCATGAAAGAAAGTACTGTTTTTGAATGACACGAGGGAGTAAATGATCACAGAATTTAGAATTTTGAGTGAACTGAAAGCGGTAAAACATTACCTTACTAAATGTCGCAGCGCAACAATGTAGGAAACTATCTAAAGAAGCTTGAGCTGCCTGATTCTTTTCCAGGAGTGCAGTTTGGAAATCTAACAGTGTATAAGTCCTTATATCATCATGTGGCAGCCAACTGACTTGCTTTAGCTCCTCAGTTAATCTAAAAAAAATAAAAGAAGCTTTTGAGATGAGCAAAATGCTAATATTTATAGCAACACATATCTTTAATTTAATTTAACCATGTAAAGCCTTACATATGAAACAATAGTAAGTTTTACTGAACCTTTAAATAATATATATATATATATATATTAATATAATATATTTATATACTATATAGTGAGAAACTAAAGTTCATCCTCAAGGAGGAAAAAAAAAACTGTTTTATTCAGAGGCCCAAACTAAGCAAAATGCAATTTGTTGAGTTTGCTGATATTTATATGGCCAAACAGTAAGATTTTGATAAAAAAAATAATAATTCTGATAGCTTGTAATGTAAGTCAATGACATCTTTATAACAGCATAAGAGATTTTATTTACATAAAATGCATATAAATATCAGTTGTCACTCTATATCTCCCAAAAATATGTTTTAGTAAGATGATATTGAAATGTTTATTTTTTATGATCAAAGTTCTGTAGTTTCAAAACATATATTGCAATGCAATACAATGATGACTGAGAGATGAACAAATATACGTTCCTTAAAAGCCTGATGTATCATATTTGACACTCACATTTCAACATGATTTTCCTAATATATATATATATATATATATATATATATATATATATATATAATTTATTATTTCATTATTATTTAAATGATGTATTGATGTATCATATTTGACACTCACACATCAACATGATTTTCTTAATATATATATATATATATATATATATATATATATATAATTTATTATTTCATTATTATTTAAAATATTATTCTTATGTTTACTTTATAAATTTTTTTTTTAATATTTCCCAGCAAAAAGACACATGTATCAAGGCCTGAAGGTGGACGTTTTTTTGAAGACCTTTCACTCCCTAACAGAAAGTTTGCATATCAAATAAAATATGATAGAGTAGGCTTTTTAGACAAAAACCTGGCGAGATGTAATAAGGCACCCCTGAATTGGGGCACTGCTATCAGCAGCTGAGAAGGAAGGAAGTCGATCCTGTGTTTGACAGTAGCCTTGTGTGCATTCCTGTGCCACCTGAAAAAGTTGTCAAGGTTACAGTTAGAAAACTGCTTGTATTAACAACTATGTAGTCATACATTCCAAAGTTAACACAACATTAAGACTAAAGGTAAGTCACCTTTTGAAGGTCTTGCGCAGTAAAAAGTCTCTGAAAAATGGGATGTTTCTTACAGCTCCCCAAAGCGCAGACTCTCGTGCCCACTCTTCCAGGCTCCAGAGCTCAATGCGACAGTCGTTCTGCACATGCATTATGGTTGTGAGAGTGTTGGTGTAGTAATCTGTGCCCGCTTCACTGCGTGAGACCACTCGCAAGTCATATGGTCTGATAAAAGAGAAATTAGACTTAATCAACATAGACTTACTCAAAATTTATATCAAACTAAAATACTGTACTGCAAACAAACAAATTCATTTAAAAGAAATACATTTAACCATCACGTTTTTGTTCTGATCATTTTGATCCAGAGAGATTCCCGAAAATGCTAGTTAAAGGCATAGTTCACCCAAATATGAAATTCAATTACTCGCCTTCAACTTGTTAATAAACCTGTATGAGTTTTCTTTCTTTTGTTGAACACAAAATAAAATATTTTGAAGAATGTTGGTAACCAAACAGCTGCTGGTAGCAAAACCATAATATTGAAGTCAATGGGGACCAGAAACGGTCGGGTTACCCACATTCTTCAAAATATTTTATTTTGTGTTCAACAGAAGAAAGAAATTCATACAGGTTTGGAACAACTTGAGGGAGTGTAAATGATGACAATTTTTATTTTTGGGTGAAATTTCCCTTCAATGTTATTGCGTTGGACCTAAATATTACCTGACCAAAATACCAATTTCTTGTTAAACTTTATTACTATTATAAACTATTATATACTAAATAATGGATTTAATATTTTTGTCAGCTTGTTTTCTTTCAGTTAGAATGGGTTTTGTATTTCTTTTTGGTACTGATTAATAATAGGCCTCATGAGCTTATGTACTTCAGTTTTTGAATGAACATTACCAAAATTATTCACAAATAATTTTATTTATTTTTCACTCAAAAACAGGTGGTGAATAAACTCAGATCAAAGAAACCTACGATCAATCAGTGACAAAAAATAAATACAAAATCTGTGCTAAGTGAAAGAAAACTAAAATTGAATACAAGATTTGGGGTTAATGAGAAAATAGTACTTTTTATTCTGAATTTTTATTGAGATTTGCAAGTCATTTTCATTGGGAAAACAACATTGGGATTTTCAATAAAATAAATAAAAAATGTTTTTTAAATGACTAGCACCTGTAAGGTCCATCTTCAGAAGCCTTCAAATAGTAAAATTCATGTTCCCCCAGATGTTTTTCCTTGGATAACATCTCAGCTACCTCAGTTCCGGTGAGTGGTTTGTATTTAGGTTTTCTGTTTTTCTTGGTTTTAGTCTTTTCTCTTGGGACTGCAGGCTTCTCATGTTCAACACTTCAAAACACAGACAAGCTATTTACAATCTTCAAAGCAAAGTACAAAAAAAGTGAATGAATGGAATAAGTTGGTAATACTCAACTTACTTGAATTTCCTGATGTTTGAGTGCCGAATCGCTCTGACAGGTGTCACAAAACGGGGCCCTTCTCTCCACACAGTCTGTCTGACTGGCAGTTCAGTGCCCACCTGTGATACTAACTGAGGCAGTTGAACAAAAGACAGATCATATTGTGGTGGAGACAATGGAGGGCTGAGGGAGCGAAAAGGTGAGGGTTCACACTTAAATGCTGGTGTTGCAGTATGAGATTCACGAAACAGCAGTCGAGGCTGGGAAGCTGCAGGTTCAAGACTGCAATCTGCTGAGCAGTAGAGCTTGTTTCCTCTCTTGCTTCGGGTGACGGCGGGTTCTGTGGAGGCATTTCCTCCAGTTTCTCTCTTGGGTGATGACATGGTTAAAAAGTCAGTTTGAGATATCACTGCCTGCACTGGGAGTCCACTTCAAACCCATCTTCCGAAAAAGCATCCAATGTTTCATGATGCCCTGGCAGCATGAATCAAAAAGTAGTATTTGACAAAATATTGAGCACAAATTAGGTTAACTTGACCAGTGTTGGGGGTAATATATTACAAGTAACGCGAGTTACGTAATCAGATTACTTTTTTCAAGTAACTAGTAAAGTAACGCATTACTTGTTAATTTACAAGAGAATATCTGAGTTACTTTTTCAAATAAGTAACGCAAGTTACTTTTTAAAATTTTTGCTGGTCTCAGGGTTATTAACTAAAACTGCAATTAAAATTTAAATCATTCAAAATATATATCGTTATTTGAAATAAAAATAAAAAAAAATTTACAATTATTTTAGCTAACTCGATGCACTAAAATAACTAAAACTAATATTTAAAAAAATGTAACTACACAAAAATTATTAAATGTGTCAAAAACAAAACTAGTAAAACTTTTTTAAAAAAAACAGCAAAAAATATAAAAAAAATAAAAGCTAATTCCAAATATTAATAAAAACTATAATAGTATCTAAGACACACAAATGTTTGTCTAGAGTAACTTGTGCTTATTAGTACATCTGAACTGGATCATCGAAGGTCAGAAGCAAAGACATTGGTTAATAGAATGGGATTAAATACATAAAGCATATTTGTGTTGTTTAACATTTAATTATTGCAGGTTTGCGTCATATTCTGAGTTGCATTATTTTTATTCATTTTGAGGAATACTGAATCTGTGTTTTTTTTTGTGAGTGAGATGAATTAATGCATATTCATATTTATTTTAGAACTACTGTAACATCTGATTTCTCTCAACATGGGCACAGGAGAGCTGTAGGTCAATAAACTGGAAAAAAAAAGTAACTCAGATATTCTCTTGTAAATTAAAAAGTAATGCGTTACTTTACTAGTTACTTGAAAAAAGTAATCTGATTACGTAACTCGCGTTACTTGTAATGCGTTACCCCCAACACTGATAAGCAGCATTATTGACCAACAGATTAATAGTTTAACAATGATGAACTGTCCTTTTATTTTGCCCTAGCTTTCAGTTTTACACCTAGCTATTTTCCAGAAAATTGACTTCTCAGGAAATGTATACTATACAGTGTGTTATAGCATACACCAACTACATTGTTTTATTAATGTATTGCAGGCTATGTCTCACACTGTCCTGGTGTATCTAAAAGGACTGAATCCTTAGAAGAAACACTTCAATAAAAAAAAATATATCCGAGTCTGAATATCAGATACAGTTCTTTATGTCAAAAAACAAGATTCTGATGGGCTATAAACAAATGAAAATGCATTTCACACATTCATTATCGTACTGATATGTTTATAAAGTTTTGATATAACCAATAGCTGTATTAAAGTTTATACACATTAAACTAAATCCCAAATAACAGCAAAAAAGACAGTAGATTTATTAGAATTCAGTCATTTTCTTGTGTGTGTCTGCTTTCTTCTGCTCTCTCTGGATGGACTGTTCCTGAGCCCTCAGCTGCTCCAGCAACTTGCGGGAAGCAGTGAGCTTCTCCTCGATTCTACTGACCACTGTCGCATCCCTGAGGACAGAGAGAATGCAAAGACAAAGAAACATGTAATGGTGAGTGTTGGAGAATAAAAAACTAAAATCAGCTACGCAGCTAACTTTACGTTCTCAGTAGCCAAATTAACAGCAGTTTTCAAAACAGTGCTGATGCAACAAAATTCATTGCAATTTTTGTACCACTGTATTGCACAAGCAGAGGGTTTATGTCAGAGCAACGGTAATAATGAAAGGTGCTCTCCAACTGTACTTTTTGTATTCATCCAATCAGTTTGTTCGGAGTTCATTTAAATGGTTTAAGTTCTAAAAAGATACTTCAAAAAGCCTGATTCGTCCAATTAGTTTTTTCAGACTAAATCATTCAAACAAATGATTTGTTCAACTGAATTGAGAAAAATAATTTGTATGTCCAGATGTCCCCAAACAGCAACAGATTTTCAAAAGAGCAGATCTACTGAACTACTTTAGTAGCTTCTGCAACACTGATAAGGGTTATATCAAGAATGAGAAGGTGATGAAAGGAACAAAGAAAAGAAAACTGGCCGGGTGCAAAGAAAGTGAGGAAAGAACACCTTCCATTTCGTCTACTGAGAGACTTAGTGAGCTGCTGGATCTCTTTCTCCACTTGAGCTACTTTCTCCGTAGCCTGGAACAGACGAACATTCAGGGAACGTTTGGTGCTCTTTCTGCCCCGGTAGGCCTCTACACCTGTGACTGTTGAGCTTGATGAATGAGACGCAGGCTGAGCTGTGCCACCAAGCTTCGAGTTCAGGAAATCAAAAACATTGTGGCGTGTTGATGTGGAGGCTTTCCTCTTTTTAGCCTTCGGTTTACGAGAGGCCGGGTTGTCCTTAGCAATAGCGGCTGCAGTCTTTCTCTGAGTGAGCTCAGCACATATGTCCAATGAGCTGCCTTTCGGAAGAACCATGGCCTGAACTGGCTCTACTCGACCAGAGAGGGTTTTCCCCAAACCTATGCATGCACAGAAACAGTTGTTACAAACGTATGCACAAGAAATAAATTAGAGGTCGAACGATATGGATATTTTGAGGGACGATAGCTAATATAAAGCCAATATATATCTCACACTATTTAGAGATAGTAAAAAAAAAACACATGCACAACAATCGCTTAAATTTAATTTATATTTATATACTTCGAAAATTAATAAATATGAAAAAGAATTGAACTTGAAAAAAAAAAATCTGTAAAATAAGAGTATTATATAGATGGCAACTTCTTGATTCTGTTATTCTATTATAGTAGTTTTCTAAATAAATACATAAATAAATCTAAGTAAACACTGTAACCAACACGACCAGAGAGGGTTTTCCCCAAACCTATGCATGCACAGAAACAGTTGTTACAAACGTATGCACAAGAAATAAATTGGAGGTCGAACGATATGGATATTTTGAGGGACGATAGCTAATATAAAGCCAATATATATCTCACACTATTTAGAGATAGTAAAAAAAAAACACATGCACAACAATCGCTTAAATTTAATTTATATTTATAAACCTATGCATGCACAGAAACAGTTGTTACAAACGTATGCACAAGAAATAAATTAGAGGTCGAACGATATGGATATTTTGAGGGACGATAGCTAATATAAAGCCAATATATATCTCACACTATTTAGAGATAGTAAAAAAAAAACACATGCACAACAATCGCTTAAATTTAATTTATATTTATATACTTCGAAAATTAATAAATATGAAAAAGAATTGAACTTGAAAAAAAAAAATCTGTAAAATAAGAGTATTATATAGATGGCAACTTCTTGATTCTGTTATTCTATTATAGTAGTTTTCTAAATAAATACATAAATAAATCTAAGTAAACACTGTAACCAACAGTGTACTTGTTAATCTGGTGAGTTTCTGAGCACTGGAATCATATTTGTTTCAAATAAAGACAAGGTAGTGCTAATTTTACATATGCTGTAGCATACAGAGAATATGACATATATAGCGCAGCATAGTTTGAAATCAACTATTCAAAGTTTGCCACTTGTGCATGTTCAGCGACAGCCCAACTCTCCTGTCAGTGTTCAATTTGCACGGACTGACTGTTAAACACAGTCCACAAATGCAGCACACTTTAGAGGATCTCACAGCTGAAGTTGACAAATTTTCAAGGTTAGATATTCAGATTAGATATTCAAAGACTTGTTAAAAATGAAAAGTTAATTTGCTGAATGCTAACAATTTTACTAAAGTATTATAGCACTTGCCTTACTGTTACTAATAATAGAAAAGCAAACGCTATCATACTTTTTTTATAATACTTTTACATTTGTTCTGATGGTTTTTAGACTGATGGCTGATATAGTCACCTACCTTTACCAAGCTCATAACCCATTTTGAGCAAGAGCTTGGAGCCAATGCCACGTGTGTGAGCCTCCCAACCGCAAAACTCTGCACTGTTTACCTGGGCTATGTCCTCCTCTCTTGATGTGAATACTGTAATTAGATACAAAGTCAGCATGATTTCAACAATGTGTTGAATGTGCATTCCAGCACACAATATTCCAGAGCATGTTGTAATTATGCTTTTACACCTTTAGCATAAGCAGTATCACACTGGTCAGAATCATCCTCAGAGTCCGATGAGGAAGAGGAGGAACTGTCATCCTGACGAAGAGGAGGAATGATCCCATCAGCCTCCAGCATAGCCTCCTTCAGCAGCAGCGAGTCAAATTTCACTGTGTACAACCCAGCTTCAATCTCTGGAGAAAGAGAAGCAGAACTTCTCATGCACACCTGTAATGTCTTGCTCTGTTTTACCTAATCAAGTGTACATACTGTTGTGTTTTTATAACGTCCGCTATTTTCCATTCAATTTCCCCTTGGGGATCAAGGAATCTCTCTCTCTGTTTTTGTGAATTGTGGGAAAGGTAACAAACAAGTGATATCATGTAGCAATCGCTGTTCTTCCCTTTTGTTAATGGCGGTGAAAGAACTCTGAAAGTGTACCTGATATTCTGGCCGGGTACCAGATGCCATCTTCATGCTTGGCCAAACACGCAGAGCCCGACTCCATGTTACTGATGTCAGCCTCCAGGAATTCCCTGAGCTCTGATACACACACCACCTCACCATGAGAGAACCTGAAAACACACACATTAGTCAAACAGCCGCAAGCAACATACAGAAAACAACATAAAACAAAATATGCCATCATAGACAGGATCCCCTTGACTCATAACATGTGTCAAGGTCTATAATATTTCTTCAAATAACATACAACTTTTTATGAAAGGCAAGTTAGTTTAGTTTGTGCTCCTCAGGGCAGACCACCATGGCATTATGGTACTCTAGGGTTCCCCATGAGGTCCGGTAAGGAGCACATACCTTAGTTCCACTTATATCCACCTCCTCCTCCTCATCAGGTTCAGAGTTTTGTTTCACCTCAGCAGAGTCCTCTGACAGTTCAGCGTAGAAAGTAGCAAACTCATTGTCTAAAGCCGCTTCTCGAGGAACCGATGTGGCACTTTGGTTTGTCGAGGGCTCCTCCAAAGAAGCCAGCAACTGGCTTTTTTTGACAGACACCAGGCTGGACTCTGTGAGCTCAATGAGCTGCTGCAAGTCCTCCTTTAGCTTCAGCAGGTCAGCCTGCTCCTCTGAGCCCAAACCAGCAGATAACGCCACCTCAACCTGCTGAAGCTGAGCGCTGTAGGTCTTGATGGCTTCTTCCAGACTGCTTTCATCCATAGTGAGGATCAGACACTTACATGACAGGAGCTCACTGAGATAAAGCTGCAAGAATAAAGCAGGCACAGAGCGGGCTTCAGTACACTCTTCACATACTCCAGAAAACATTATTTAATGTTCTTGTTGTGATATATATATATATGAGATGAGGTGGAGACTATGCAATGATGCCGGTTAGCTTTCAAGCTAACGTTACAGAGAGCCCAAACGTTAGCACTCTCTAGCTAGTTTACTGCTTTATTTTAGTTCAGATTCATGATTTAACTTTTGTAGCCAGCTAACATACCATAAAAATCACGGACTTACATTTGAAATCTGCTGTTGGTGGTCTTCGTAGCATTGTTTTGCTCGTGCACGGACAGAAGCGAGAATGTCTTCGTCTGCAGCTCAACTTTGACCTCACTGTCGTCATCGGACAGCACTTGCTTCCTACATCCGGTTTCTGGATTTTTGATTGTGGTGTTACCAACAAATTCTGGGTTGACTTAAGCAGCTATGTTTCTAACCTTACAAATGTGTCCCATACCTTCGTCCTCAAAGATGTTCTCTTTTACTATGAAAATCCAAAGCTATTATCTGTTGAATATGTTGTTAATTTTCTTATATTGAATGCAAAATTCTTCATTCATAAGCAAAAATGGCTTAAATCGCCTTTGTCTTTCCCTATTTTTCTTGTTGAATTGGACTCTCTTGTTTCATCTCTTAGACTTACTAATAAGAAAAAGAGTGCCAAACTTTTGATGTATTATGACAACTTTTCTAAAAAAAATTGTAAGTTTATTTTTGCACTTTTATGTATGGATAATAATTCATTTGACATGCAAATACAGAATATCTGTTTTCTGTTTTTATTTTTGTAATTGCTTTTTGTTGGAATATATTCATGTCTCGCTTCCCTGTTTCTGTATGTTTCTACAAGTTTTGTAATAAAAAAAATACAATTTCTGTATATTATATTCATAAATGTAAATTTTCTTTGTGATTTTAACTACTTAATTATAACACTAAAAAATATTAATACCAAAAAAAGTGTCAAATTTGTGAAACTATAATGATCTGCTGAATGGTACATAATTCTTGATGTACTACCTCTGTATTTTTTGTTTTATCTGTGTATTCTTGTTTATTTTTTATTATTATTTTTATTCTCTCTCTCTTTGTCTTCCTATATAATTTCTGTATTCATAATGTCATCCAATGTTACGTTAATTGTTAAGTGTTTATACTTGCAATAAAAAAAAATCCTATTTCAGTTAAAAAAATGTTTATACATAAGTGCACATTTTTGTCTGTAAAGCCCCTATTTCTTATATTTTGTAAAGATCTGAAGTATTACTTGGAAACAATATCTACCTCCAGCAATGTTAAAGCCTTAAAATCGATAACATTGTGTGCATCTTATAATATTGGTTCTTTCCTGTAATGTACAGTTGACTGAATGCTCTGTGACCTTTTGCCTGGTTGTTAAAAAGTGCCTTTTGAGGCACCTTTACTTTATATAATGTAATTTATATTACCCCTGGCCCCTATAATTTTTGCTAATCCTAATAAAAAAAAAAATTAAAAAAAATACTATTTCAGTTAAGAGATTGTTGCACTTACTCACACAAATGCAAAATGATTACATCATTAATTTTTACATTTAGCAAGGTAAATATTACATTCATAAACTAAAATTTGCGAAATGCATACACCAAAATGTAATTTTTATTAGAAATGGTCTCTAATGGAAATTCATAAAAAGAATGACATACTGTTAGATTTCATGGAGGATAGCTCCGCCACTGCAGGAAGAAGGAAGATCATTTGAACTATTGTTTACTTGTTTATATGTTTTATTATTTCCCCCCTCTTCTCTTAAATGCTGTTTTACAGATTAAGATTGCTCTTCTTTCTTGTGTATGTGGACTTAATTGTTCAAATGTATTGTAATGTTCAATCTATTTCAGTGAATGAATTACATAAAAAGAACTGGCCTCTTTGCAAACCAGACTTCTTACCATTTTAAGTTACCTTAAATTAATTATTTTAAACCTTTTAAAATAAACAAAAATGGAAAAAGTGCTATGGTGTTTTAATCACACCGAAATGTTTTTTTTTTGTCTAGCAACTAATGTCATTAATAATGTGACTATGCAATACCTCTTGTGCATGTGGTACCGAATAAAAAAATAAGTGCATGAATTTAATTTTGTATTCGGTATTTTGTATTGAATTGCCACTATGCATATACATTAGTTTCTGTGCTCCATTAAAAGTTCCCACATGGGGGGGGAGTCCTTTGCTTTGGAGTCAACCTATATTTAATATTAATTCAGTCCTAATAGTGTTGAATTAGTTTTATAAATCTTTTACTGTTAGTATTATTTATTATTTGCCAAAACAAATGTAATAACTAGAAGCCTATATTGTTTTGGGGAAATAAAATAAAATTGTATATTCAATTAATTTAAACTTCTAAATATGTAAAAAAAAGATTTTCAACTGTATATTATTAATGTTAACATTATCTTAGCATTGTACCTTGTGCTGTATTTTCCTGGCAATAAACGTTCATGAATCATTCATCCCAGCTCAATACATTTTGAGCTTTTTTTTTTATATAAACGCATTCAGGTCTAACATCTTTTTATAATAAAGAAAATTTATAAAAAATATAGTGCTACTTAACGGTACAGGGAAGATAAAATGATCAGATGCCAAATCACTCACATACTATTTATCATTTAATTTTTTTTAACATTAATAAAAAAAGAACTTGAAAAAACAATTTAACAGTTAAGTATAAAACTCATTTATTTATTTAAAAATAATGTATTTATTTAATGTATTAAGTATTTATTGAAAAAATTTCATTACATATAACAAAATGAAATGCCAGTTGTGCAATATTTATTTTTAGCATTCTCCTGCATCAATCTCCTCATTCATGGTATATGCAAAAAAAAATGAAGATCAATATCTTAGCAGCATTTATGAAAAGAAGGATGATATCTTGCTTTGAGTCTTTCCTGCAGAAAACGGAGATGCTGAAAGAAAGATTAATTAAGAATAATTAGCATAATTATCTACTACCCCCGTAGCAGAATATAATATTGACACTTATTACAAAGAAAACCTTGATTTGGTTGACTTGATCCCACGTCTGAATTCTGGTTTGCGACACAATCATTTCCAGTCAAGGATTTTAACAGCTCACCAAACTGCTTCCTGTGCTGTGGCTGAATGAGCGCAGATAACCCTAGACCAGACACAACAAGCTCAGCCTCTTCCCCAACAGATAACCATTTTGATACAAAATTGAAATGGTTATGAATCTAAAAGAAACAGACTAACGTTCCAGTAGAGCGATGTCTTCATCTCTTTCAGTCAATAAACTCACAACAGTTGACACCATCTGTTCGTAATTGTTTGACGTTTTATAGGCCTGCAAGGCCAAAAACATCTGACGGGTTTTTTCTGCACCGATGGCCTGTTTAATGTCTGACAGTAGAGAGGAGCACGACAGACCTTCTTTGATGGATGTTTGTGGCTTCTGGACTTCACGTATCACATTCACTGAAAAAAATTCATAAACTCAAACAATCAGAACAAGTTCTATAGATATACAAATGTCTGCATCAAGAATATGGTAGCAATCTCTTTAACCCCAGAAAGGAGGACACTTTGCAGGATAAAAACTGAAAAATAATCCTAAACCAGTGACAAAAAAAATTAACATTTCCATTAAGGGACGATGTTATCTTTGCACTGCAGAAGTGGCACGAAGATGTATTTACACAGACTGTTCAATGCAGCTCAGAGATGCCATGAATGCATTTACACTGCAGTAGCAATTCATATATAATGTTAGAAGGTTATTGTGTTGAATATAATTTATACTGAATAGAGATTAAATATGAAACTAAATCCATCAACAGGTGACGACAAGTCATAAGTGTGTCAACTGATTCACTCATTTGATCAAATGCAAGTGACTTGCTGATTTGGAACTGCATACTAGTAAACTACTCTTACAATTTATGCCATAAAAAGATACACCAGCAATAGCAATAGTGGTAAACTAGTATGCAGTTTTCAATTTAGCAACTATCTTCATGAATGGCTTACTGAATCATTGACTTGTTGAATCACTGATTTGTTCAAAAACGCTGAATCGTTCAGAAACGAAAAGCCACTGTGTTGATCGCAATTATTAGTGAAATATAGTCCATACTGACAATAGTGTGTCTAAAGTGTACACCACTTAATATGAACTTGAACATAACATTAACATGTTTTATTCATTTATAATATAAATCATTGCAGAAAGTTTAAAATAGTGGTCTTAAAGGGATACTTCACCTCAAAATGAAAATTTTGTCAATCACTTACCCCCATGTTGTTCCAAACCCCTAAAAGCTTCGGAACACAATTTAAGATATTTTGGATGAAAACTGGGAGGCTTGTGACTGTCCCATTGACTGCCAAGTAAATTACAGTAAATTAAATTACTGTCAAGGTCCAGAAAATTATAAAAGACATCGTCAGAATAGTCCATCTGCCATCAGTGGTTCAACCGTAACGTTATGAAGCGACGAGAATACTTTTTGTATGCGAAGAAAACAAAAATAACGACATTTTGGAGAATAACCACTGAACGCAAGCAAAGTGCCACATTCAGCCGCGACACAAGGATACGTTTTCTATGTGTATTTATGCTTTGATTTGAACGAAAACAGCGCATCCGTGCAGTGAAGACGAACAAAGCTTTTACGGGTTTGGAACGACATGGGGGTAAAATGATTAATGACAAAATTTCCATTTTGGGGTTGAGTATCCTTTTAAAAAGAGGACAAATGAGCGGATCCAGCCTACACCGATGATACAGACGTGGTATTTTAAAACTGGACTGTCTGACCTAAAAATAGATAAATGGCCACCCTATTCAAGAATGAGGAGCAGACTTTTTTTAATTGTGGTTGTCAGTGTTAGACACATAACAAGTAATGCGAGTTATGCAATCAGATTACTTTTTTCATACGTTACTTAATTAATAAAGTATCGCATTACTTTTTCATTTACAAGAAAATATCAGAGTTTCTTTTTCAAATAAGTAATGCCAGTTACTTTGTTTTCCCATTTATTGACCGACAGCTCTCCTGTCCCCATGTTGAGAGAAATCAGGAGTAAGTGTCGTTATTGTTATTGAAATAAGAGTGTTATTGTTATTAATCAATTTTTTGTTAGCAAGTCCAGCCCAGGTGAGAAAAAGCAATGCAAAAGTAAATGTAATGCATTATTTTCCATAAACATTTACTAAGTAACGCAATTAGTTACTTTTTTAGGGAGTAAAGCAATATTTTAATGCATTACTTTTTTTAAAAGTAGCTTTCTGCAACACTGGTGGTTAGTATCGGTAAACTCTAATATACCTCCATTTTTCCCATCCCCTCCGTTAAGTTCTGCAGTTCCCAGGTGAGAACCACCTTGGTTCAACTGTTGATATGAATTCAGCTGCTCACTGGGTAGATTCACAGGCGACATCTCAGCTTTCACTAGAAAAGTCAAAATAAAACAATGTTATTCATGCTTATTGAGAGAGAAAAAATAAGCCCTAATTGTTTCCTGTAACTGTTACACACTATTTACAAGTGAGATGTTACCTGTGTTCTGCCTGAGAGCCTCTCGCTCCTCCCTGGATAGCGAATGCTCTTGTTTATAGCCACACCCTTCACCTGTTAACTCCAAACAACGCTCATCGAACTCTTTTTTATGGTGTGGTCGGATGAACTGATAAAGACCTTGAGAAAAAGATGATGATGGTGATGATGCTCTCTATCTGCCAGTTTTCATTTCAGTCACAATCAGAGATCAGCACTTAACACTTTGGAAAAAGTATGTTGTGATTCTGCACCTCTGAGCAGACAGTGTGTGTTGTGGTCTTGTATGAGCGGTTCAGCCACATTAGCCAGAAGGTTACTCAGGTCATCAGTTGTCTTGTAGGACTGCAGTGCCTCCATGATGAGCTTGAAGTTCTCATGACTCAGGCATCGTCTCAGCTCCATCATGAAAGCTTTGCCTGTTTTTGCAGTAGAGGAAGCCACTGTTTTCTGAAGCACAGCCAGCAAAAGACAAAAAGTACATTTACTTTAATACAAAAGAACAAAGGATCATGGCCTGTTCATTTTGATGCACAAATCCATTTATTTTGGTAATCCACTACATTTTAAGGTAAAGTGTTTTATTTCTACATCATGAATTTTGAATTGCAGAGATATTAATAATGTTACAAAATATATCTAATCTATTTCAAATAAAGCTGCTCTTTTGAACTTTCAAAAACAAAGGGGTAAAATATGAAGCAGCAGAACTGTTTTCAACATTTATAATAAGAAATGTTTCTTGAGCAGCAAATCATCATGCCAGAATTTCTGAAGGATCATGTGACACTGAAGACTAGAGTAATGATGCTGAAAATTCAGCTTTGCATCCCAGGAATAAATTACATTTTAAAATATATTACAATAGAAACATTTTAAACTGTTATAATATTTCACAATATTGCTAAATATATACAGTATCTCACAGAAGTGAGTACACCCCTCACATTTTTGTAAATATTTTATTATATCTTTTCATGTGACAACACTGAAGAAAGGACACTTTGCTACAATGTGAAGTAGTGAGTGTACAGCTTGTATAACAGTGTAAAATTGCTGTCCCCTCAAAATAACTCAACACACAGCCGTTCATGTCTAAACCGCTGGCCACAAAAGTGAGTACACCCCTAAGTGAAAATGTCCAAATTGGGCCCAAAGTGTCAATATTTTGTGTGCCCATTATTTTCCAGCACTGCCTTAACCCTCTTGGGCATGGAGTTCACCAGAGCTTCACAGGTTGCCACTGGAGTCCTCTTCCACTCCTCCATGACAACATAATGGAGCTGGTGGATGTTGGAGACCTTGCGCTCCTCCACCTTCCGTTTGAGGATGCCCATGCTTGGCCAATCCATCACCTTTACCCTCAGCTTCTTTAGCAAGGCAGTGGTCGTCTTGGAGGTGTGTTTGGGGTCGTTATCATATTGGAATACTACCCTGTGGCCCAGTCTCCGAAGGGAGGGGATCATGCTCTGCTTCAGTATGTCACAGTACATGTTGGCATTCATGGTTCCCTCAATGAACTGTAGCTCCCCAGTGCCGGCAGCACTCATGCAGCCCCAGACCATGACACTCCCACCACCATGCTTGACTGTAGGCAAGACACACTTGTCTTTGTACTCCTCACCTGGTTGCCGCCACACATGCTTGACACCATCTGAACCAAATACACACACACACACACAGTAGTCAACATTTGAAGTGGATCAAAACCTCATCAAAGTTGTCCTAAGACAAGAACGCATTTTGGTTTTAGGTTTAAAGGTTTTGATCTACTTCAAATGTTGACTAATGTATATTATACATTACACACACACACCCATACTCACATAAATAAAAGTATAATTTTCTTGGATAAAAGTGAATCTTTAATTTGACTCTAAAACAATAAAATTTTTGCATAGTCATGTAATCAACAGCATAAAATAGTCTACATACACAAAAAGCTAAGAGCACACATTCAATCAATATCCCTCACCCGCTCTTGAACCACTTTAATTTTCCGTTTCCCACCCCTCGATTCATCATCCAGACGTTTGTCATGCTGGAGGGAAAGAGTAGACAAGCGACTCGCCTGCGGGGTCAAAAACCAATGAGAGAAAGGGAAAATGAGCCAAAAGATTTGATCACAGAAATTTTTACAGACCTGCACAATGAGCTAATCTCATGAAAGTAGAAAGATTTGAGAAACAGATGAAAAGAGATCAAAGGCCTCACTGAAAACCTCGATCATGATTTATGATGTAATTCCTTACCATTCATATTTCATTTATTCAACAAAAATTCATTTTCTAGGTTATTCGCTTCCCATTTCTCTGAGAAATGTGAAATCACTGCTTACACCAGTTTCTTGCACTAAGCTGTCCTATGAATTCAAAGACCTGGAAAATGGCGCACAGGTCGCATGTGACTACTTTTATTATACTTGTCCTCTTTTTGGACCATTGCCGTATACATTGCCATCAACTTTCATTATATAGAAAACAGCTGCTCCGACATTCTGCATTACATCTCATTTTGTGCTAAACGACAGAAAGAAACTAAATGAGAGTAACTAAATGATTTCTCTAGTGATTTAATTCTTGTCTCACTCTTTCTTCCCCAACCATGGAGTCTTCCCTCCCTCCTTTGTTGCTTGTGTCATCCAGGGCGTCCAGCAGGCTGACTGGTTTCCTTTTACTTGTCATCTCCATCTCATATTGAATGCAAAGTCTGGCCGCTCCATCCCGTCCAGAATGCTCTTCTGACTCTAAAACATCACGATCATTGAACGTACAAAAGTATGGAAACATAATGATTTGTAAAATATTTTTAATGAAGTCTCTTATGCTCACCAAAGCTGCAATTATTTGAACAAAATACAGTAAAAACTGTAATATTGTCAAATATTATTACAATTTGAAATAACTATTTTTGATTTGAATTTATTCTAAAATGTTATTTATTCCTGTGAGGCAAAGCTGAATTTTCAGCATCATTACTCACATGATCCTTCAGAAATCCTTCTCATATGCTGATTTAATGCTCAATTATTATTAGTACTGTTATTAATAATGGTTCTTATTATCATCAATGTTAAAAATGTTTTTGCTGCTTAATATTATGTGGAATACTTTTTCAGGATTCTTTGATGAATATTAAGTAAAAAAAACAAAACGGCATTTATTTTAAATAAAATATTTTGTATTATTATAAATGTTTTTTACTGTCACATTTGATCAATTTAATGTATATTTGCAAAATAAAAGCATTAATTTCTATTAAACACTCAAAACATTTGAATGGTAGTATATCATGGCTTCTACATAAATGTGAAGCAGCACAACTGTTTTCAACATTAATAATAATAATAAGAAGAAATGTTTCTTGAGCAGCAAATCAGCATTTTAGAATGATTTCTGAAGGATCATGTGACTGGAGTAATGATGCTGAAAATTCAGCTTTGTCATCACAGGAATAAATTACATTTTAAAATGTTACAACAGAAAACAGTTATTTTATTTTCATTTATTTTTTGTAATAATATTTCACAATATTTGTGTTTTTACTGTATTTTGAGCACATAAATGCAGCCTTGGTGAGCAAAAGAGACTTCTTTCAAAAACATTTAAAAATCACATTGTTTCCAAACTTATGACAAGTACTGTAACTGACAACAAAATTAGTTAAAAAAATTATAATAAAATAAAAATGATCTGATGTTAATGTTTAATAGATCCAACTGGGCTGTTTTATAAATCACAGTCTCAGAATGAGACTAAATTATAATTTATTGTTTAATTACTTGACTTTTATATTGATTAATGTTGGGGAAAAAAACTGAGCAGATTCAAGAAGGACATTCATAAGAGTTGGTGGCATAAACCTCCAAGACATATGTCTAAATGAACACATTCATCCAAGAGCCTCAGACCTCACTGAAAAGGCCAGAAAAAAATAGGAATAGAGGTGAGCTCACCTAATCTTCTCCTCTTTAGGCTGGGGACATGCGAGTCTAGTGTTTTGGCTTTTTGAGAGGTGTCACTGAGCCAGATACTCTTAGCAGGACAGCTGGAGCCTGTGTTGAGCGGCCCAGTGTCTGCCTGACTTTTACAGGCCTCTTTTCTTTTCCTAACAGGAGCTGGTCTCTGATACACAAATCAACCAATAAATGTGCACATCAGCTCTTTTTAGTGTAAAAACAGGTCCATGGTACAAGAAAACATAAACATGAAATGGACTTACAGTTTTTTGCACCGTCCGAAAGAAATGAGCCACATCACGGACCATGGTACCGAAGCTATCGTAAATCTTAACGTATGGCCTCACCCATAAAGGAAGCTGATTACGGGCTTCGGTGCCTTTGAACCTGAATCACAAACCCAGAGCATTAATATCTGCGTACTTGTTCTCCAGTCAAATTGGGAATTACTGTTGTAGTAATTAGCGCTGACCTGTGATCACAGAGGAAGATGGCTCCGTAGTCTTCTCTGTGACGGATCACTCTGCCAATGGCTTGATTGACAGCTCGAGAGGCCTGCTGTCTGTACCACTCCTGCCCAGAGAGATACTAAACAACCACACAGACCATATAAGAGATGCATTAATTTACATGACATGTATGCATTGCATTTGTAGTGTATTTCTGAATAAATCAATAGATAACTAATAATTAAATCATATTTTTCATATATAGTTTGGGGGTGAATACAGTTTTTTGTTTAAGAATGTTAAAAAAAAAAGTCTCTGCGGCATTGAGGCTGTATTTATTTGATCAAAAATACAGTAAAAATAGTAACATTGTGAAATATTATTACTATTTGTTTTCTATTGTAATATTTTTGAAAAAATCGAATTCACTGATTCAAACGTCTGATTGTTGTTTGCTCTGTTGCAAAATAAAAGAAACTGAAAGTGATTAAGAAGATTAAGCGAGTGTGGATCCCTTACTAGAATATGATATTGTAATATTTTAAAAAGTAATTTATTCATGTGATGTAAAGCTGAATTTTCAGCATCATTACTCCAGTCTTCAGTGTCACATGATCCTTCAGAAATCATTCTAATATGCTGATTTGCTGCTCAGTAACATTTCTTATTATTATCAATGCTAACATAATGAATGATAATATTTTCTAGAAGCATTTTCTATACATTTTCAGAATTCAAAAGAACAGCATTTAGTTTTAAGATTTAATTACTTTTTACATTTAATTACTTTAGTATTCATTAAAAAAAAATTATAAAATAAAAATTGTACTAATTGATTTTTACATGTATTAAAATTGTAATAAGTAAACATGTTAAATTGACAATCTTAATATTATATCTTGAAGAGCAGGTACCTTGACTCCACTAATTTTTTTCCTGCACATCTCGTCCAGATACTGCATTTTAAGCACCACTCTGGGGTCCATCCTGGGGGGGAAGGGAAGTCCAGTGATCACAACCCCTCGACCGTACGTGTCAGCAAAATCTAACCCCTCACTTGCCTTGGAAAACAAAAAGAAATGTGTTGATATTACTGTGTTGGTTCACAATAAAATATTTTTTATTGCATCAAATATTTATAGTCTCACCTTTCCTCTACATACGGCGAAGAAGCTGCCTCCGCTGGAGTTTGGGTCGTTCACCTTGTCATAATAACCATCAATCACCTGCAAGAGAATCCAGTTTCAGAGCAGCACTGACTGACAGCTTGTGCAGATCAAGCTGTATTCGCATTATGATAGCATCTATATCAACAACTCATGCTGAGTGAACATTTATTACATGACTGATATCAATAGCGGTTACCTCTGTAAAAGTGCTTTTACCCCTTGGTTCTACAAACATGGGCTTCACATGCTCAATGCGATCGGCATGTCCATTAGCCTGAGAGAGAGAAGGGAGTTTTGAATAAGAACCTAACGCTACACTTGGTCAACGAAAAACAAGGTCATCATGAAATCTACATCAATTTTACACTTAAAAGAAACTTGGGGACAAAAGCACCTGTAAAATAGTTTTTCATTTATTTATATATTTTAAACCAAATAAAGAAAATTTAAGGAATAAATTGAATGGAACACAATACGACAATCTGGTCTCTAAATGTAAATGTCTTGTTAAAAATGCTTCAAAATTGCAAAATACAGCTGTCAACAGATCTTCATTACTTTTTAATTCATTGTACTAAAAAAAAAAAAAAGCTTATGGCTTGAAAAGCTCTGGTCCCAACCACAAGAATATGGAAATATGGAATATGTTTTAAGGGAAATTATTTGGGTTTATGATTAAAACGAGAACAAATATCTGCCAGTGGGCTCAGAAAAAAAAAATCGACATCATTCAAGTTCTCATTCACCATTAACAGTTATTTGTTGTTTTAAACAAATTCACTTAATTTTGTTCAATTTCTCAGAAAACAAGACTTCATAGCTTCATTCATCTCAAGAAAATATATCTTGATTTAAGGATATCTGTTTTGGAAAACAAGACGTAACTGAAGAAGATATATATATTTTTTTCCCCAATGTACACATTTAATACCATTACTTCATGAATTTAAAGGTGCAGTATGCAATATTGACAGCTAGTGGTTGAAATGGTTACGGCACTGCTCCAGCGGGTTGCCAGATTGAGGACATGCATCGGGAATGAGTGCAACTGATAATGGAAGGCGACAAGCCTTACACTGTAGGTTGATGAATTGATTTATCCTCGTTTTAATACGTCACTGGTCTTTGAGCTTTTCAGATTGATGCTGAGGCTTTTAGGTCGGGTAGAATCTGCAATCACTGACACAGTTTGTTTGCTAGCTTCCATTGCTGCGATACGCTGGTTTCCGCTCTCTGGCAACCCGGGGTGTCGAAATACTATTGGTTAAACTGGCAGTGGGCGGAGTCACACAGACCAAAACAAAAACAGTCTTTAGGACACAGAATGCACATTTTCAAAGTAGAATAACTGGCTTTAGCGTTGTTTTTCAGAGAAACAAGTATATGAACGTAGCATATTTCCCAAATGTCTGCAAACATATTATGATCTTTTTATGCTTTGGTACAGTCAAAAAACTACATAGGGCACCTTTAAAGGGTTAGTTCACCCAAAAATGAAAATTCAGTCATTAATTACTCACCCTCATGTCGTTCTAAACCCATAAGACTTTGTTCATCTTCGGAACACAAATTAAGATATTTCTGATGGATGCTGAGAGCTCTCTGACCCTCCCATAGACAGCAATGTAATTACCACGATCAAGGTGCAGAGACGTAGCAAGGAGATCGGTAAAATAATCCATGTGACATCAGGGGTTCAACCGTAATATTACGAAGCTACGAGAATTCTTTTTGCACGCAAAGAAAACAAAAATAACGACTTTATTCAACAATTCGTCTCCTTCGCGTCACCCTGGTGCCATTTTCAAGAGTATTTTCATTTTTGGGTGAACTAACCCTGTAAGACTCCCTTACCTTTCTTTGGCCTTTCTTTAGTTTTAGAACTTAGCAATTGTGAGCAACATGCTGTCTGACTCTCTTCAAATAATCAGCAGAACCAGTTTACAAATCCGCCTAAACAATGTTTTTTTCTAAACAAACTAACAGCTTATCACGTGAATTCATGGACTCATTTGAATTGACAAGTCAGCTACATGTATTCTGCATAAGCTACTGCAGCTTTAAATACCCGCTCACCCTCCAGAACTCCAGAGTCTTGTCCATCACCGGATACGAGGGGAAGAACACCAGCAGTCCATGAGGCACCACCCGCACCAGATTGACTGAAAAGCCAATAATAATCATTACACTGGTAATCATGCTGATCAACAGGTTATTGATAAGTAATCAGATCAGCTGCAGTTTTGTGTAAGGAATTCTCACCCAGAGTGTTTCCCATGGACGACATGTTTTCAGGGACAAACCTTCAAAGACCAAAGAGCCATATTCACATACTAAACTGAACCGTTTCACACAAACTTATCATTAAGGCTTCAGAAGACTTGGAATATACTTGTAGCAAACAAGTCAGATGAACTACTTTTAAGGTGCTTTTATAGCAGTGTTATTTTAGTATCAGAGACATACTTGTATAGTTTTTATTTTCTATTATTTTTCTATTCTATTTTAGTATTTTTTTTGTCATTTGTATAATTTTTTTTCATATCTATATACTTTCAATATTTTTATTTCAGTTTTAGTTACTTTAGTGCATCTAGCTAAATTAAATGAAAATAAGATTTTTTTCCCCCCATGCAACTAGCTAAATTCAAATAAATTTAAGCTCATTTTTTATTATTATTTTATTTCAGTTAACATTTATTTTATTTCAAGTAACAAACATTTGTATGGTTTTAGTTTAACTATAATAACCCTGTTTTAAAGTGCTTTTTTGTTCTTTTTGGACCTTAACAGCCCATTGCCAATATAAATGTCATTTCTCAGACCGTTTTTATTAATATGTCAATCAGTTTTTATTTTTATATTTTCCATTTTCATTTCAGTTAAATTTTTGGTACTTTTCAGAATCAGAATTTGTTGTGTGTTTGTCATGTTTAGTAGTGTTTGTTTTTATACTCACTCACACACACACACATACACACACACACACACATATATATATTTTTTTTTTTTTCAGTTTTGTTTTTTTTAGTACATCATGTTAAACTAAATTAAAAAATGTTTAAACTTTCAGTTTTAGTTTACTACAATAACCCTGGTTTGGGGTCTGTAAGATTTTTTAATGTTTTTGGAAGTCTCTTATGATATAGTAAAAACTGTCATATTACAATTTTAAATTACATTTATTACATTTTAAAATGTAATTTATTCTTGTGTTGGTAAAGCTGAATTTTCAGCATCATTACTCCTGTCTTCAGTGTCACATGATCCTTCAGAAATCATTCTGATATGCCGATTTACTGCTCAAGAAACATTCTTACTATTATCAATGTTGAAAACAGTTGTGTAGAACAGAAAGTTCAAAAGAACAGAATTTATTTGTAATAGATATCTTTAGTAACTATAAATGTCTTTACTGCCCACTTTTGATCAATTTAATCTGACCTTGCTAAATATAAGTATTAAATTACTGACCCCAAACTTTTGAATGGCAGTCTGTCCCTTTAAGTAGAGGATGTTGATGTGACTGAACAGCCTTTAATAAAACCCTCACCTCCTGTCAAAGGCAGTGCTCAACTGCACACCGTCCGGACCTTTTTCAATGATACTGACAAAGATCTGATCCCGCTGGATGACGTGAGGATTCTCCAAGGATACAGGGAAAGGACTGCAGAAAAATCAGCAGAGAATTAGCATTCAACCCGCATCAACTCATAAAACTCATAGGGGACAGCTAGAGGAGGAGAGCACTAACATTTGCATTTCACAGGTGAAGGACGAGAGCGGCGAGAGAGTTCCACTGGTCAGAATGATGCTGCGTACTTCCTGTCTGAGCAACTCCTGCATGCTGAACCCCGGGGAAAAACACCAGTAACTCAGCACATTCCCTATAAAATATAAACACACACACTTTCAATCTTTTATAGCTCTGGCATACAAGATTAACTTGCAAGTTCACTTGTTTCGGCATTTCTTTGTGAAAGCTGCATGCAAGTGCACCAAGGCAACCAACACTTTTAATGCTGAAGCAATAATAGCTCTCAGATTGTCCATGACTGCATAAAAACTCCTGGCTTTCCAGAATATGTGCTTCAGTCAAGAGTACCTTCTCTTTGAAACACATGAGGAATCTCAGAGACTGAATTAGAGTCTCATACCTTGTTTCTTGGTCGAGGAAGAAGCCCAAACATCAGTCATCTGTTTCTTCTTGAAGTTGCTGGTGTCTGGATGAATGTGGACCTGATATGAGACAGATTCAGGAATCAGAAGCAGAGAGTGGAGGTGAAAGACAAGGAATAGAGGAACTATCGACTGACATACACTATACCGCTCAAAAGCTTGGCCTTATTTTAACAAAAAAAAAAAAAAAGCAATATTTCCACTCTTAAAATAATTAGAGCTATAAATGTACCTTTATGGAGAAAACCTAAAACCTGATGTCCTCAGACAACTTCATGTACTGATGAAGACGACATTAATACGAAAATTAACCTTAAACTCCTTCATGCTGTTTCCCGTCTGTGATTTCTTGCTGCCCTCTGTAGGTTCAGCCCCAAACACCAACTGAATCAGAATAAAGAGACGAACATAATAAATATAGAAAAAAATACAGAAAATGGCCAACTGATCACTTTAACACGCTCCTGACCTGAATTATATCTGCCACTTTCTGTAGTCCACTAGTGTTCAGAAAGACACCAGGCCCTGCAAAAAATGACACGTGCGCATCAACGCTGCACTAATAAACAGGAAAAGTCAATTATATTGAATATAAGTCCATTTTATAAACACTCACTCCCTGCTAAATATCCTGTGATCTGCTCCATGGCTTCCACCACAGCTGTTTTGGTATCAAAGTTCACATGAGCTGTTTGGAAAAGCTCATATATGAAGCTTTAAGAGGGGAAGAGATGGCATTTTAGCTGTTGTGCATCTAAAATGATATTTTTACAGTCAATAGATCAATATACCTGCCGGGTTTGGTGATTCCTTGATTATTTGTAGGCATCTCAAAACCATTAATGGATGACTCCAGATCCATCAAAATTTCTGTAAGATTATTAAGTTGTGCTTTGAGCAAAATATTCCAAAAAACTCCATAAAGCCAATACGGTATTACAATATGAACTTTTAAAGTGCAACATACGTTTTATTTTTGCAATTGTGGTAATATCCAGTTTCAATCCTGCAAAATAATATATAGGATAAAAATAAGGGAGTTAATTATTGCTGTGTGTGTGTGTGAATATATATATATATATAAATATATATATATATAATATATATAAAACAATATTTTAAGTTTTAAATAAATGTATTAAATATTAATAAATATCTTAAATCTAAAAAATCTTGACAAATGTAAACTAACCAGAGTTCAGCGATTCAACATTAAAATCTTCAGTAGAATCTGCTTTGCTGATGTCTGAGGCCTGTTCCCGCAGCAGTCGATCCGCGGCCTCAATGGCAGAAATCAGGTCGTAAGGGGTGAGGTCAAATGAGGTGGACTCTTCACACATCTTCTCCTAAAAATGTAGACAAACATTCACAAACAGATCATCAATACATAAAACACAAGAACTGCATAATTTCATTTTCTGAATGATTATGAGGTTTCAAATGACATCAAGATACTTACAACATTATGAGCCTCATCAAAAATAACCACAGCTCCTTTAAGCTCTATGTTGTGTGCTCTTCGACTCTGTGAATCAGCAAAAATCTGAATTTAGAATAAAATCAAACATGTCTATCCCAGAAGAATACACATAAAATAAAAACAGAGAATAATTCAATCAAATAAATGCAGCCTTGGTTATAAGAGACTTCTTTCAAAAATATAAAACAAAAATCATGATTTTTTTTTAATAGTAGTGTATTGATATTGTCAGGATAAATGCCTCACCTTCGGATCAAGCAGGTAGTTGTATGGCATGAAGATGACGTCAGCGTGTTGTTTAAGTGTGCGTGACAGGTAGTATGGACAAACTCTACGGGAACAAACAATCTGATCAAAACCAAAAGACTCACATTGGAAACATCTGCAAATTTAAAAATAGTTTTAAACGCCACTAATTCTTTCAGTGCTGTGGTGAAGGCCATGAAACAGCATGCAGTGTCTCACCTTTGCTTTTTGCCTGTTTTTACAAGATCCTCCACATCCAGGATAGAATTCATGATTTCTTTGTCAGTGCTTTTCTCTAAAAAGAACAAAAAATCAAAAAGAAACAGTCAACAATTTCTGTTTATAAGAAATTTGTGAAAAATCACAAATATCTATTGAAATGTCACCAAGGTGAGTCTCATACCATCAACATTGTTGTAAAAGAGACAAGAGCGGGACGACACTTTTGCTCTGCACATGTGAACCTTGAAATAAGACATAATGCCTTCATTAATATGGTGCTGCGATACAGCTGACATTTAAGTGTCTGTTGTCTCACATACTCACAGTGAGTTACTGATCATACCAGGGTTATTATAGTGAACTAAAACCATAAAACCAAAAAAAAACTATGTCAGCTAATTGCCAAGGCAACATTTCTCATTTTATGCATCATGGTACTCTCATGAATGGCAGAGGAGACTGACACGGAAGAGAAGAATTGTAGAATCAAGTCATTATTTTTGTTTTCTCGTAGCCCCATAAAATTAGAGTTGAACCACTGATGTCACATGGACTATTTTAACATTGCCCTTACTACATTTCTGGGCCTGGGAACATTTCAGTTGTGTTGCAGTCTATGCAGGGTCAGAAAGTTCTCGGATTTCATCAAAAATATCTTAATTTGTGTTCCGAAGATGAACGAAGGTCTTAGGGGTTTGGAACGACATGAGAGTAATTATTAATGACAGAATTTTCATTTTTGGCTGTATGTTGTCCTTTAATTTAGCATAACTTGATGTACTTCAATAACTAAAAAAATTAAATTAAAAAAATGATAACTGAATAAAAAGTATATGTGCATATATAAATATAACAGTATCTCAGGTATACTAAAATAACTGTGGATCATACCTTAATGTGGTTACTTTCATGACGCAACACTTCCTGGTTTATGCAGAGCTGTTCTCTAGACCCTAAAACACAAATCTTTGGCCTACAATAAAGAACAATACAATTACTGTTATAAATGATCTGTTATAATGTACAATACTGTTAAAAGAAATCAATTTTAATCAGCAAGGATGTATTAAATTGATTTCTTTAAAAAAATAAAAAAAAAAGACAGTCAGGATATTTATAACGCTACAAAATATTTCTATTTTTAAAAAAAAGAATTAGAATGAATCATGTGTAATGATGCTGAACATTCAGATTTGCGTCACAGAAATAAATGACATTTTCAAATATATGTTGACAAAAAGCAGTTGTTTTAATTTGTAATACTATTTCACAATATTACTGTTCTTAGTGAATTTTTTAATTAAAACAGTTATGCTGAAAAAAACTTTTATCAGTATGTACATTTTTCATATTTTTAATAAGATCATGAATGGCTGACTGTAAAATATCCCTTGAATATGTTATGTTAACTCAGATGGCTGACCTGTATGATGTGTTCTTCAGCTCATTAATGACTTGTGTTAGCTGCGAATGGGTCCTGGATGCATATATGATCTTAGGGATGTCCGTGTAATAAGCTAAAAAAGAAAGAAAGAAAGAAAAAAAGAAAAGACAAAACTCACGATTATGACACTTTTTAAGTAAGTAACTCCTAACGTTGTCCAGCATGTGAACTATCACTGTAATGTAGTTTGTAGGTCATATCAGAGTAAGGACAATACTTGGAGTGTCTCCGTCGGTGGCTGCTGTTCCCCATGATGACATCGGTCTGTCGGGGAACAGCTCCGCACCTCCCATCCTCTCTGCTATCTTGCGGGCAGAGATGGTGTCTTTGAAGTGCTCTCTCCACCCCAGCGCTGAACACAGCAGACAGAGCGTTTTACCTGTGCCCGTGGGACTTTCAAGAACTCCATTCACTTTCTGAAAGAGCACACGGGCATGTCATACCATTAATAGGCAATGAATGGAACAATGTGACCTTACAGGAAGACTTTAAAGGGGTCATATGATGCTTTTTTAAAGATCCTTATTTGGTGTATTTGGTGTAACAGAATATGCTGACATGCTTTAATGTTCAAAAAACACATTATTTTTAAAATACTGTACATTATTGTAGGTCCTCTATGCCCAGCCTCTCTCAAACGCTTCGTTTTCTCCAAATCCGAAAAGCGCAGTCTGCTCTGATTGGCCAGCTGACCCAGTGCATTGTGATTGGACGAACACCGCAAGCACTCGTCGGAAATGTAACGCCCCTTACTATAATCGCGAGCTTCATCTTTCAAAATAAATGTAAAGACGGAACCTGAAAGGGGAACAGAGTCGCGTGACAGACACAGTGATGAAGCTGGTTTGATAAAGAATATCTCTTTGGTTTTGAGACTTTAGTCTTTGCAACTTCAGGGATCTTATCTATGCACAATCAGCTTGTAACACTCCAAAGAGAAAGGAAAACTTGAAATCGCATCATATGACCCCTTTAAAATCGTTATTGCATTAGAAATCACAGAGCCTTCATTTTATACATGAAAACGGTAAGTAAAACAAAAATGTCATTCTACCTTCAGTAGAATGTCATTCAGAGATGTTTGCAATGCTATTTTACCTCTAATGGAAAAAGTGAATGAACTCTTTGAAAACAATAAAAAGTGGCAGAATTTTGTCTTTGTTGAGTAGACTATAATCTGATGTTGCACAATTTTGTCTCTTTTCTATCTGTAAAGCCCCTTAACCCTTATGCGTAATAAAAAATAAAAAACATTTTGGTTGTGTTAATGCAAAAAGCATTAACGCAGCAATATGTAACTTGTATTTATTGGAATACTAAAATTTCACCCTCGTTTCCTTGTAAATATATTTTACACTTAGTTACACTCAGGACCTTAAAGACAAAAATGTCCCCGTTGAAACAGCAATATTTAATCCCAGTGCCATTGAAGCATAAAATTATGCATTCTTTGTTAATAGGCTTTCAAACTTTTGGTAAGGCAGCAATATATTTACTTTTTTTTTTACTATTCTCCACCTGATGAAACCATTTTCTCAGGTTCTCAGGCTTATAAAGAAAATACTCGCTTTTTTTCTGTTTTCTGCTGGGAAAAAAAACATTAACAAAAACCTAAATTGAATTTGTGTAATTATAATTGTATAAATGTATTGGTATCGATATCAGAGTGTTGTTTGTATGTGTCTACTGAGGAATGTGTGAGAGAATAGTTGGGGATTTTTTTCTTCTTTTTTTAATCTGACACTGCAAAAAAATAATAATAATGCATTAAAATAAATATTGTCGCTAATCATTGACATACACTACTGTAATAATCCAAAAGAAAATCTGTTTAGCATTTAATAGACAACAGTGGCATTATGTAAACAAACTGGCACACGATCAAAATACTGAAAATGAATGCATTTTCAGTATGCTTTTGCAAGACTGATGTTGGTGTCAGTGAAAATGAAAAAAAATACTAATATAATATTTTTATGACCGTTTTTGTCCACTAAGGACCTCTGTAGGTTTTTAAACTGGCGCACAGGGGTTACACTTTTTTAACTTGTATGTTCTTACATTCTGCAGGCACTCGATGACTTTGCTCATGTAGTCCTCCTGGCACGGGTATGGAGTGAAGGGAAAGTCCACAGTGACTCCTCTGAGCTTAATAAGAGGCATTTCCCCCAAAACACACTGATCACATGTAAAGAGCTGCACCAAAGCACTATAAAATGCACCCACTCTTAACTCTAACCTCAATCACTTAACAAAACTCGAAGAAATAGCTAATTCTGATCGGCTGTGCTTCGGTGGAACCATAAACAACAACATGAAATGCACTCAAATGACATCTAAACAAAGTGACAACTCCCAAAAACGCGGTTTGGAAGATGAATTCATGATGTACTCGCTCATTATATACATTTTGCAAATTTTGAACACAGAATAAGTTACATAGTGCTGCTTTAAAAATGTGTATTTATTGGAATACTAAAATTTCACCCTCGTTTCCTTGTAAATATATTTTACACTTAGTTACACTCAGGACCTTAAAGACAAAAATGTCCCCGTTGAAACAGCAATATTTAATCCCAGTGCCATTGAAGCATAAAATTATGCATTCTTTGTTAATAGGCTTTCAAACTTTTGGTAAGGCAGCAATATATTTACTTTTTTTTTTACTATTCTCCACCTGATGAAACCATTTTCTCAGGTTCTCAGGCTTATAAAGAAAATACTCGCTTTTTTTCTGTTTTCTGCTGGGAAAAAAAACATTAACAAAAACCTAAATTGAATTTGTGTAATTATAATTGTATAAATGTATTGGTATCGATATCAGAGTGTTGTTTGTATGTGTCTACTGAGGAATGTGTGAGAGAATAGTTGGGGATTTTTTTCTTCTTTTTTTAATCTGACACTGCAAAAAAATAATAATAATGCATTAAAATAAATATTGTCGCTAATCATTGACATACACTACTGTAATAATCCAAAAGAAAATCTGTTTAGCATTTAATAGACAACAGTGGCATTATGTAAACAAACTGGCACACGATCAAAATACTGAAAATGAATGCATTTTCAGTATGCTTTTGCAAGACTGATGTTGGTGTCAGTGAAAATGAAAAAAAATACTAATATAATATTTTTATGACCGTTTTTGTCCACTAAGGACCTCTGTAGGTTTTTAAACTGGCGCACAGGGGTTACACTTTTTTAACTTGTATGTTCTTACATTCTGCAGGCACTCGATGACTTTGCTCATGTAGTCCTCCTGGCACGGGTATGGAGTGAAGGGAAAGTCCACAGTGACTCCTCTGAGCTTAATAAGAGGCATTTCCCCCAAAACACACTGATCACATGTAAAGAGCTGCACCAAAGCACTATAAAATGCACCCACTCTTAACTCTAACCTCAATCACTTAACAAAACTCGAAGAAATAGCTAATTCTGATCGGCTGTGCTTCGGTGGAACCATAAACAACAACATGAAATGCACTCAAATGACATCTAAACAAAGTGACAACTCCTACAACCCCAGCAGCGCGCCATTTGTTTTTCTTCTTCTTCTTCTTTTCCGTTTTACAGGTAGACTCGGGATCTAAGGATGATGCTGCCGCCTGCAGGCCGCGCTGGTGAAGTGCAGCCAGTAACGCACAATAGGTCAAGTCGCAATTTATGAGTCTAAATGCGATAATCTAATTTAATATTAGAAGATGTAACTTAATATAGTCTTTATTTAAATAAAATAATATTAAAATTGTAACGTTACTGTAACTGTTTGGCTGCTGTGTCTACAGCTTTACCAGAGGAGAACTGGCCCCAGGACTGAGCCTGGTTTCTCCCAAGGTTTTTTCTCCATTCTGTCACCGATGGAGTTTTGGTTCCTTGCCGCTGTCGCCTCTGGCTTGCTTAGTTGGGGACACTAAATTTCCAGCGATATCGTCGACTTGATTGCACAGACACTATTTAAACCAGAAGTGCCCAAACTCTGTCCTGGAGGGCCGGTGTCCTGCAGAGTTTAGCTCCAACCTGCCTCAACACACCTGCCTGGAGGTTTCTAGTATGCCTGGTAAGAGCTTGATTAGCTGGTTCAGGTGTGTCTAATTGGAGTTGGATCTAAACTCTGCAGGACGTTGGGGACACTAAATTTCCAGCGATATCGTCGACTTGATTGCACAGACACTATTTAAACCAGAAGTGCCCAAACTCTGTCCTGGAGGGCCGGTGTCCTGCAGAGTTTAGCTCCAACCTGCCTCAACACACCTGCCTGGAGGTTTCTAGTATGCCTGGTAAGAGCTTGATTAGCTGGTTCAGGTGTGTCTAATTGGAGTTGGATCTAAACTCTGCAGGACACCGGCCCTCCAGGACCGAGTTTGGGCACCCCTGATTTAAACTGAACTGAGCTGGACGATGATGAACTGCCTTTAACTGAAAATTGAGTGTTTGCTATTGTCTTTTTACATTATTGAGTCACTATTTTCCTATTTAATGCTGTAAAGTTGCTTTGACACAATCTGTATTGTTAAAAGCGCTATATAAATAAAGGTGACTTGACTTGAACCACATTTGTCAGACCTAATTATTTAATTATTTAGTTTCTCATAACAAATGAAAATGAAGAAACTGATATTATGAAGTTATATAAAGGAGTCTGAAGCATATGGCCATAAAAAGATGACTTCTAAAAAATAAAAAAAAGGTCTAGTAGTACAATAAAAACTGAAAAATGCACTTTGTCTGGTGAAACATTATTAGAATTATCAACAAATAATCATTTTAATAATAATAATATTCCATTCAAATTGCATTTTCTAAGTAATTATCATTTAAGCCAGACACTTTTTTGTTTTGTTTGTCTGTTTGTTTTTGCTATATAGTGACCTTTAATTTGGAGGAAGAGAAACTGGGGGAGTGACTTTTCTGTGTCACACACGTGTCACTTTGCTCACATCTGATTGGTCCAATTTCAGTTTGAGATCTCTTACTCACTAAACTCTGCAGGACACCGGCCCTCCAGGACCGAGTTTGGGCACCCCTGATTTAAACTGAACTGAGCTGGACGATGATGAACTGCCTTTAACTGAAAATTGAGTGTTTGCTATTGTCTTTTTACATTATTGAGTCACTATTTTCCTATTTAATGCTGTAAAGTTGCTTTGACACAATCTGTATTGTTAAAAGCGCTATATAAATAAAGGTGACTTGACTTGAACCACATTTGTCAGACCTAATTATTTAATTATTTAGTTTCTCATAACAAATGAAAATGAAGAAACTGATATTATGAAGTTATATAAAGGAGTCTGAAACATATGGCCATAAAAAGATGACTTCTAAAAAATAAAAAAAAGGTCTAGTAGTACAATAAAAACTGAAAAATGCACTTTGTCTGGTGAAACATTATTAGAATTATCAACAAATAATCATTTTAATAATAATAATATTCCATTCGAATTGCATTTTCTAAGTAATTATCATTTAAGCCAGACGATTTTTTTTGTTTTGTTTGTTTGTTTTTACTATATAGTGACCTTTAATTTGGAGGAAGAGAAACTGGGGGAGTGACTTTTCTGTGTCACACACGTGTCACTTTGCTCACATCTGATTGGTCCAATTTCAGTTTGAGATCTCTTACTCAGAACATAACCTGACCTCAAGCAGGTTAGCTGTGGGGTGTAAGTTACTATGGAAATGAACGCCACAAAAAGCCAAGCCACTTTCGTGGTACCTAAAACCCAGGATTGGTGCAAACTAAACTGAAACTTATCTGGCTAGCCAGTTAATCCGGCTTCATGGTACAGGCCCCAGGTCTACACTCCCACCATAAACGTTGCCAGGAAATATGAAGTGTTGCTTCCTCCTTCCCACTGTAAGGCAGAGGCATCTACTGTAGGGTGACCATACGTGCCATTTTCCCAGGACGCGTCCTGGGAAAATGGCACGTACGGTCACCCTAATCTACTGCAGCATATAAATTCAGGACGAAATCATTTTCCTTGAACGCAAAAAAGGATTCATCCCCACCAGTGCCCCTTTAAAGTCTGCTGCCCAGATCAAACCAAATGAATACCATTTCCAGCATTTGGCAGACTTGCCTGTATTCAGCTCTGAGTAGTGGATCACGTCTCTCTTCCTGAAAGCTCTCAGGCTCTGAAGTGTCCAGTGTCCCCATAAGAGCTTCACGGGAACGAGGTGTCTGTCTGTCAGCTCCTAAGCAGCAACTAGGTATTTTATCACGGTATACGGTATTATCACGATATTGACATTTAGTTTAAAAAAGTGCTGTCATAATACAGTATAACAGGTTTAATAACCTTTTTCTTATAGCAAAAATAACTGAACATTTCAATGCAATAAAGCAATACAGAAAAATGTATAAAGTTACAAGTTTTACACAGATTAAAGTGCAAAAGAACTATAAAGACCAAACACATGATGAAACACAGAGGACTGTGGGAAGACTACAGAAACAGGACCTGAGCGTTTCAACTGAACTATGCAATTCAAACACAAAATATGATTTAACTATAAAAAGCTCGGTCTAAGATGCTATTTTTGTATTTTGCATTTATTTGTTTATTTTATTAGCCAATATATAGCCTATACATAATGGAACGATTTACCCGAGGAGCCCAGGTGTGCGATTTCATCCTAAAGCATGTCGAAATGACAACTAAATGAATAGCATAAATAAATAAATGCTTAAATGTGGTTCATTTCTGCTCATCCAGTCTTGCCTCTAGTGTTTCGTCACAACATGGCGACGCGCTCGGATGCCAGGCACAAAAACACCGACACCACACAGGTAACGTTACTGTACCTCAAGCTGCTCACTGCTGAACATCTGTTTTAAACATACCACCATTAACACATCTAACCCCACGAAGGGCTTGCTGAACACACGCGAAGGGAGCCTGTCGCCATAAATGCGTGTGATTTACGAAGGAAGTAACGTTAGCTTTAGCCCGCTAACCAACTCGTGTTGAACAGGGTGAATGTGAGTTAGCCTGAGGTTTACAGCTTCATCACTGTAAGTTACAGATTTCACGGCGAGATGGGTTTTGGTCTTAATATTGTAAACTTTTAACCCGGGGAAACTGATGAGGCTCATATTGCCATATGAATAAACATAAAGAAGGATTATTATATGCGTCTAATGTATGTCAGGAAAGCTAAGTATGCTTGAATAAGTATTTGAATGTTTTCATATTCATAAGTTTGTAGTGTATACTGTAACTGGTCAGTGTTGACGCATTATTAGTTGACACGTGCTTTGAATAAATGTCTCATTTGTTCATGTCGTTCCCTCTCACTTATTTAGCTTGTGCTGGTTTTAAAGTAACTCTCTGGCTGTGGCTCTAAACCTAGTGAACTTCGTGCATTTTAAACGTGTGTGGTGCAAACAAATGCTGCCTAGGTAGGGAGCTCACTGGGATTTGAGAGACAGCCTCTGTCTGCAGCACCTACTCATCTCTCTCTTCCTGAATAGGGAGTTTGTTTTGCACTTGCTTGTGTTTAAAGTAAATATCCAGAACTAGTGCAGGCATCTTTGTATTGGATGTAATATGTGTCACTTATATGCAGTGAGTCGGCGACTAATGTTGTTGTCAAAACTACACAATCTCAGCTCGGTTCATTTAAACTCATCTCCTTACACATTTTTTGTGTTTACACCATCAGCGCGCTGAAGTCATGGAGGAAATCATTGGGGTCTGTGGTCTAGAAGCCAGAGGACTCGTTGAAGGGAGCAATTCACCTCCGGATGTGGAGACCCCATCCCAGGATAACGGGCTGGTGAGCAGTGAGGAGGAGAGAGGGGAGACGCCTGGAAGGGAGGATAGTAACCCTGACCCCCTCGATGGGGAGTTGGACCCTAACGCTGAGAAAACCAAGGACCATAATGCATTTGGTTAGTGTTTCTTTTTTCTGCTGAATACAAAAGAAGATATTTTGAAGAATGTGGGCAACCGAACATTTTCTGGTCCCCATTGACTTTCATAGTATTTGTTTTTTTCATCCTATGGAAGTCAGTGGGGACCAATAACTGTTCACTTCAAATATTTTCATTTTTGGGTGAACCATTCTTTTAATCGGTAGACCTTTTTGTTTTAGAAGAAATGTGTGTGTGTTTTTTTTTTTGTTGTTTGTGATGGGATAACTCATCTATCAACAACAGGTTATTCTAAGCATAATTCTTCTTTTGTTGTCATAGGCAAAGAGGTGTTGTTGCTTATGCAGGCGCTTCATACCTTAGCCACCCCAGAAGAAAAACTCGCTGCCCTTTGTAAGAAATATGCAGACCTGGTATGTATTTGGTGCTAGAGAAAGGATATTACACAACAATGAATATTATACTTTATACTTAATGTCCTTACGGACAAGTTCACAAAAAAAACAACATTTGCAGTCCAAAATTGCATGATTTATTTTCTTGTGTAAAACACTACTCTTTTTTCCATACGTAGTATTATACAGCTAATGTAGTATGAAAAACTAATAATGATTTTATTTTATTTTTTTAAGTTTTGATGTAGCCGAAAACCAAAAGTTAGAATTTTGGGTAACTGGGAAATGTAACTATGTATAATATTGTGGTAAAGTTCCTCTCAATATTTCAGTCAAACAAATTTCTATTCTTGCATAATTTTTGGTCCATGTTGCTGACATGTTTACCTGTTAATGATGAGGACTTCTTAATTTTTTTTTAATCTGAGCTATGATGTACTTCATAAATAGTCCTTTTAAACTCTTAACCCAAGGAAACTGATGAATATGAGGCTCACTTGTCACTCTTTTGGGGTTTGATTTGCCATATGATTCAGATCAGAATTAATCTGCTGCATAATTTTCAGTGAACAATATAGGCAGCCAATCGATGTATGCTGGAATAAATATTTTAATTATTTCATATAAGTTATTTATCAGTGTTGACGTCAGAAAAGTTCTTCAAACTGCCTCAATATTTCAGTCAAAATTAATTTGACATTTCTATTCTAGCATAATTTTTCTCCGCATTGCTGATGTTTACCTTTTGTAGCTTGTCCACATTGATGACAGTCAAAAAAGTGTCATCAGATATAATTAAATGTCACTGATACCTTTTTTTTATTATTATTATTTTTGCCAAATGATTTCAGTTGCTGAAATTTCAGTGCATCACTAACTACTAATGTGCCATTCCTCCTGGGACAGCTGGAGGAGAGTCGCAGCATACAAAAGCAGGTGAAGGTGTTGCAGAAAAAGCAGAATCAGGTGCTGAAAGAGAAGATCCACCTGCAGAGCGAGCACAGCAAAGCCGTCCTGGCACGCAGCAAACTGGAGAGCCTTTGCAGGGAACTTCAGCGCCATAACAAGACCCTGAAGGTACAGCCACCAGAGCTCACGCACATCCCGGATTTGATTTGAAGATTCGTATTGGCCTTTGTTTAACCAGATAAACATTGTGATGGCAGGAGGAGAACGCTCAGAGGTTCAGGGAGTATGAGGAGCGGCGCAAGGAGGCCACGCTGCACTTCCAGATGACACTCAATGAGATTGAGGCCCAGATGGAGCAGCACAACTTGCACAACAGCAAGCTGCGGCAGGAGAACATGGAGCTGGCTGAGAAACTCAAGAAGCTCATCGAGCAGTATGAGCTCCGGGAGGAGGTGAGGCAACATCTGTCCAATATGAAAAATGGCTGTTATGCTGAGTCCTTCGAGCCCTCCGAGGTTTCATTTGTTGTGTACTCTGTAAAGCCAAGGTGTTTGATCTGTCCATTCATATTGCTTCTAAAATATAAGTGTTTTGCATGTTGAGCTCATTCCAAATGTGCTTCAAATGAAACCATTATGACTAATCACGTGACTCTGTATGTAGGAATAAGCATACGTTTTCTACTGTTCAAAAGTTTGGAATAGGTTGTAGTCTAATTTAATATATTTTCAAATATAATTTATTCCTGTAATGCCAAGCTACATTTTTTAGCATTATTACGCCAGTCTTTAGTGTCACATGATCCTTCAGAAATCATTCTAGTATGCTGATTTGCTGCTTAAGAAACATTTATTATTATTCTTGTTGAAAACGGTTCTTTTTTTGAACATGAATGCATTACATTGATCAAAAGTGACAGTAAAGACCTTTATAATGTTACAAAAGATTTCTGTTTCAAATAAATGTTGTTCTTTGAGCTTTCTATTTATCAATTCACGATTTTTGAAGGATCATGTGACACTGAAGACTGGAGTAATAAATGACAGCTGAAAATTCAGCTTTGCATCATAGGAAAATTTTTTAAATATATAAAAATTGTTATAAAACAGTTATTTTAAGTTGTAGTATTTATAGAAGAAATGTATATATTGTAAAAAAAAAAAAAAATATATATATATATATTAGTATTTTATTTCAGTTAACATTTTTTTATTTCAGGTAATGTAAATGTATTTTATGGTTTTATTTAACTGTAATAACCTTGGTTTGCTGTATCAAGCAGCATAACACATTTTTGTACAGCTAAAATAATTGGAAGCCAATGACACTGGAAGCCTCACACATTAAAATTGTCCGCAAGTTAAAAATAAGGATCGATAAGGAAATGTTGCCGTTTTCCAAGCGATTGCGCTTTTGAAGAATACTGTGAACATGACATTTATCTTTACCCAGCACATCGACAAGGTGTTCAAACACAAGGAACTGCAACAGCAGCTGGTGGACGCTAAACTCCAGAGGACGGCTGAGCTGATGCGAGAGGTGGAGGAGAAACAGCAGAGAGAAAGAGAGTTTGTGAGTATCCTTGTCATAATCCTAATCCTGTTTCTGAGCCTGTTACTAATCCTGAAGGATTGGCACCTGCAACCAAGGAGATCTATAGTATTTGGATTAAGCTATCCATTAGCATTCCCATTTATCACAATAGAAGTTGCTTGCTGGTGTGAGGCCTTCTGAAGTAGAAGTTTGAGCTATCTTTGCTCTCTGGCACTCAGTTCTGCAGCCAGGTTAATTTGATCCAGTCACCTGAGCCGTAAATGCCATGTGACTAAACACTCCTGGAGCTGCAGGAAAATGATGCCACCTAAATGTTTATCTATATTCTCTGTTCAGCTTCTGAAGGACGCGACTGAGTCCAGACATAAATGTGAGCTGATGAAGGAGCAGGAGCATCAGTTAAAGCAGCAGCTCACTCTGTACATGGACAAGTTTGAGGAGTTTCAGACCACCCTCGCCAAGAGCAACGAGGTCTTCACCACCTTCCGACAGGAGATGGAGAAAGTGAGTGTGCAGGAAGTGTTCAAAAGAGGTCTCTCAAGGTCACCAAGGCTGCATTTATTTGATCAAAAATGTAGAAATATTGGGAAATATTATTACAATTTAAAATATAATTTATTCCTGTGATGCAAAGCTGAATTTTCAGCATCATTACTCCAGACTTCAGTGTCACATGATCCTTTTATTAGTCAAATAAGTCTTATAGGTAAGGATTTTAATATAGTTGTATCTCTACATTTTCACCTTCACATAATTCCAAATATAACACTTTCCGACAATGAAATGGTCAGACCGGATTATTTGAAAGACTATCAAAGTCAAATGAATATGGTCTTGTATGGAAAAGCCCATATGGAATGACCCATTTTTGTTTTCTGACATTAATCAGATGACCAAGAAGATCAAGAAGCTTGAGAAGGAGACCACACTATGGAGGACCAAATGGGAGACCAACAACCAGACTCTCCTGCAGATGGCAGAAGAGGTGAGCGGAGTAATAGAGCTGTTGTGTTTTTACACATGCAGTATTTTCAAAATTCAGGGTACAGCTGTGAGTTATTAATGTTGGAGAGCAATGTACATAAAAGTGAAGAAACATTCACAACAATGTTATTTTAATATCAGAGACTTTTATTTTTTTTAATCAGTAATATTTCAGATTTAGTTGTAATTATTTTAGTAGAGCTGTCTTAACCGTGGCTTGTGTACTGCAAACACATACCAGCTTCATCACTGTGTCTGTCACGCGACTCTGTTCCCCTTTCGGGCTCTGTCTTTACTCTTTACATTTATTTTGAAAGATGAAGCTCGTGATTATGGTAAGGGGCGTTACATTTCTGACGAGTGCTTGCGGTGTTCGGCCAATCACAATGCACTGGGTCAGCTGGCCAATCAGAGCAGACTGCGCTTGTCGGACGGAGGGACTTTGTAGAAAACGAAGCATTTGAGAGAAGCGGGGCATAGAGGACCTAAAATAATGTATAGTATTTGAAAAATAATGTGTTTTTTGAACATTAAAGCATGTCAACATATTCTGTTACACCAAATACACAAAATAATGATCTTTAAAAAAGCATCAAATGACCCCTTTAAACAATTTAAAATTAGATTTTTAGATCGGTTAATGTTTATTTTATTTCAAGTAATGAAAATGTGTTTTTTTTTTTTATGGTTGTAGTTTTAGTTTGTTAAAGTTAACTAAAACTGCAATAACCCTGCTTCACAAGTCATTTTAACCACAGAAATCGAAAATCTCCTGAGTGAACTGATGGCTCAGAAATGCTTATTCTCTTCCTGGTTTTAGGACTACAAACTGAACAACTGTAGCACGCCTCATTAATAAAGTTTAGCGAGCGTGTACAGCTCCGCTTTTGTTGAGGTCCATTATAAATGTGTCTTATAAAAAAGAGATGGGTCAAGACTTTGTAGATATACGCTACTGTTTCAGGGTTTAGTAAGGGTTTTTTAATCTTGTTGAAAGAAATCTCTTATGCTCACCAAGGTTGCATTTATTTGATCAAAAATACTGTAAAAACAGTGAAATTGTGAAATATTATTACAATTTAAAATAACTTTTTTCCGTTTTAATGCATTTAAAAATATAATTAATTCTTGTGATGCAAAGCTGAATTTTCAGCATCATTACTCCAGACTTCAGTGTCACATGATCCTTCAGAAATCAAGAAACATTTCTGATTATAATCATTGTTGAAAACAGTTGTGCAATTTTTTTTCAGGTTTCCTTGATGAATGTGAAGTTCAAAAGAACAGTATTTATATAAAAATAAATCTTTTATAACAAATAAATGTCTTTTTATAAATTATCTATTAATCTTTTATAAAGGTCTTTACTACTTTTAGGATTGGGTATTGTTTGAAATTTATCGATTCCGATTCTGCTTATCGATTCCCAGTTTCGATTCCAGTGTGGATAAAAAAAATATATATATATTCAAACATTTAGATATCAAACATTTATTCGGTCTCTTTTTGCAAAACATGTAGTTGCAACTGAATACCTTGAACAAAAATCAGCAGGCTACATAAAATCTGGACTGGATTAAAAGCTGTAAAATAGAGCTGCACAATTCTGGATAAATTGAGGAGAGAGAGAGGGGGGGTTCATAAATTACATGTGATTTTTTATTTTTTATTTTTTATTTTTTTTTTTACAAAAATCACATGTAATTTATGAATGAATTATTCAATGACTCACTTAAGATTTACTTGTTTCATTATTGGATGAATAAGTGTTTTTGAATGAATCTCTTGAATGAATGATTCAAAGACAATTTCTTTTTTTTTATTTGAATTTTTAAATCTTTATTTGAAGCGTCAAATTACTTTGAACAAAAATCAGCAGGCTACATAAATTAGTCGATTAAGAGCTGTTTGTGTGCAAAATAGAGCTGCACAATTCTTGATAAATTGAGATTTTTTTTTTATTCATAAATGACGATATATATATAATTTTTTTTTTTACAAAACTATTTTGATTTATAAATGAATGATTCAATGACTCACTTAAGATTTACTTGTTTCATTATTGGATGAATAAGTGTTTTTGAATGAATCTCTTGAATGAATGATTCAAAGACAATTTCTTTTTTTTTATTTGAATTTTTAAATCTTTATTTGAAGCGTCAAATTACTTTCAAAAGGTGATTTACTCTATTTTAATCACTACAGTACACATCAGTGTTTATTTCCAAACTATAAACATGTATCCCCGTTCTTCTGTGATTTATTTGAATGATTGTAACAGAAATAATAATACTGTGTGGTTGAAAAGACTCTTTGTGAAGCTGTTTCATACATACACATGACAGCTGAGTGAGAGCGATGATCACACCGTTGTTCAAACACGTCAAAGGTTGAACAGCTGAACCGTTGTCATTTAAGAAAGATCACATTGGTGTTTGAATCGTGTTTGCGATCTTTAAAGATGTCCTACTATGCTTTTTCACTTTTTCAACTTTAGTTAGTCTGTAATGTTGCTGTTTGAGCATAAAAAAGATCTGCAAAGTTACAAAGCTCCTTCAAAAGGAGATTTTATTTAACAGAAATCACTTTTCAAAAACTACAACGAACGACTCGTTTGGACTACAACGCATATTTTCCGGGATTTGTGATATCACAAATACCGACGAATGGGACGAGACCTGGTCGAGCTGCACTAGAGAAGGCAACGAGTGTTATCACTATGTCGGAGACACGCTAGCTTTCCCCAAGGCAGACGAACTTAGAGTGGTTACAATCATCCGGGTTTAAATCGCTCTCAAATTGATTTGATTTTGACGCAATATTTACACTGAAGCTCGCAGGCGGCTATGGTAAAGGGCATGACATTTCCCGACCAGGCGCCGAGTGCTGCCAATCACAGCACACACTGGCCCAGCTAA